>NW_022168625.1:0-295533 GCF_008728515.1 Papio anubis
GAACCAATGCAAGCCATAGAAAAATGAATGGCATCTTTAAAGTGCTGAAAGATTTGAAAAAAGTCAAGCTAGAACACTATATCAGAAGAAAAGAGTAAGGGGAGATAATTTATTTTTTCAGCCAGAATAATTTGTTGTTAGCAGATATATATTATTAGAAATGTTAAGTGAAGTTCTTCGGGTTGAAGGAAAATTATATATTAGCAGGAAACTTCGATCAAAGTGAAAATGAATGAAAAGCACCAGACATGCTATATGTGACTACAAATTTTTTTTCTCAGTTTTACATTTATTTAAAGGTTATTGATTATTGAGAGAAAAATAATGACATTGCATTTTGTGGTTTATAACATGCATAGAAATACAATATGAAACAACAATAGCACAAAAGATAGGAGAGGATAATGTTGCAATGGGTTCTTATACTTGAAATGGTATAATATTATTTGAAAGTAGAATCAATAAGCTAATAATTCTTGTAAATCACAGAGCACCTGCTGAAAAGCAAAGTAGACATGTAATTAAAAATGTAATAGTTGAGACAAAATGGAAATAAAAAATAAACAAAAAATAGAAATAAAAAATAATCAAATATCAAAGCAAATGGGACTAATAAAAAAGAAATAACAAGATAATATATTAAAACCCAACCATGCTGAAAATTACATTAAATGTAAATGATCTGAACACTTCAATTTAAGGGCAGAGATGGTAAGAATAGATAAAAGTTCAAGAGCCATATATGCCATCCCACTTTAAATATAAATAAAACAACTTAATGTAAATGTATTGACATTAACAGATTAATAATGTAAATTATTAAGATTAATATTAAAAATGTTATATGTATATTAACATATTAATAATGTTAAACAAACATTCTATTAATGTTAATACATTTATATTAAATTGTTTTATAATTAATGATTTATTAATCATAAATTATGATTTATAAATAATGTTAATATGTTAACTTCATATTATCATTATTAGATAATTTTAATAGATTAAAAGGATTGAAAATATGTATCATGCAAGCATAAAGAAAAGGAGAGTTTTAATGTCAATATTAATATCAGGCAATGTAGACCTCAGAGCAAGAAGTATTTCAGGGAAAAAGAAGGACTTTTTAATATATATAAAAGAGTCAATCAATACATTTTAATAAACATTTAGCCCACATGCCTCATACCAGATCCTCAAAATGCATTATGCAAAACTGATAAGAATTGAAAGAATAGACAAATTCACAATTGTAACTAGAGACATAAACATTCATTTTTCAGCAACTGATAGAACCAGAAGTTAGAATAAATGTAAGTATGTAAAAGATTTAAAGAGCAGTCAAAGGCCGGGTGCAGTGACTCATGCCTGTAATCCCAGCACTTTGGGAGGCTGAAGCTAGTGAATCATTTGAAGTCAGGAGTTCAAGACCAACCTGGCCAACATGGTGAAACCCTGTCTCTACTAAAATACAGAAATTAGGTGGGGATGGTGGTGCACGCCTGTAATCCCAGCTACTTGGGAGGGTGAGGCAGGAGAATCACTTGAATCTGGGAGGCAGAGGTTGCAGTGAACCAAGATTGTGCCCCTACACTCCAGGTTGGGCAACAGTGTGAGACTTTGTCTCAAAAAAATGAATAAATAGAATAAGCTTAGTGCAGGAGCCGTCTCCCAAAAACAGACTTTGGGATGTGGATTTGTGTGCAGAAAATTTACTGCAGAGCACTCTCAGAATTTGCACTTCCAGTGGGGTGAAGAAAGCAGGACTGGGCAGTCAGCAGCTCTGGAGCTGGAATGGTCTCTTAGAGTTCACACGACAGTAGAATACCTATTCTTTTCAAATGCACGTGGGACATTTATGAAGAGGGACCATATGCAGGGTCATAAAACAAGTCTCAATACATTTAAAATATTGAAATCATACAAAAGTATGTTCTGTGATCATAACAGAATTAAAACTAGAAATCAGCTACAGAAATATACTCCTCAAATTCCCAAATATTTGGATAATAAACAACATAGTTCTAAGTAACTCAAAGTCAAAAAAGAAATTAAAAGAAAAATTAGAAAAAAAATTTTGATTTGAATAAAAAAGAAAACAAAACATGTAAATGTTTGTTAGATATACATAAAGGAATCTATAGAGGGAACTTTACAGATTTAAAAGTTCATATGGGAAAAGGAGAAAGGTCTAGAAATTAATAATAGTAGCTTCAACTTCAGAAGCTTTAAAACAATACAAATTGAGTCCAAGCAAGTAGACAGAAGGAATAAGAGAGAGCAGAAATCACTGAAGTAGAAAATTGAAAAATAGTAGAGATCAATGCTATCAAAAGTTGCTTTTTTAAAATATCAATAACATTGACAAACCCCTTACTATGCTGATTGTAGTCACCCTAAACACTCACGTCTTCCAAAGTCATACTCCCTTCTTGGGGTAGTTCTCTTTAAATTACTGCTTATTGTAGATTGTAAAGATGTGGCCACTTTAATCAATTTGCGTCAACTCTAAGAGATCATTCCACCTCCAGAGCTGCTGACTGCCCAGTCCTGCTTTCTTCACCCCACTGGAAGTGCAGATTCTGAGAGTGCTCTCCAGTAAATTTTCTGCACACAAATCCACATCCCAAAGTCTGTTTTTGGGAGACGCCTTCTGCAATAAGCTTATTCCAACAAGTCATATTGTTTTAACATTAAGAAATCTGGTATTATAAATTATCCAGATTGCCAAAATTAGTAGAAGATGGCATTCGAATATGCCATGCTTTCTGACACTCCCAACTCTGACCTTTCTTGAGTAAAGTTGCTGTTCCTCGAAGCAGTTAGCTTGACACAAATGAAGCGTGAAATCTGTGGGGGTCAAACAAGTTTGTGGTAGGGATTTCTCCCTGGGCAGGTTGAGAGGGCAGTATCCAAACTATCTGTGATACGGTTGAGAGGGCAGAGAAACTAATTAATAGTACAGAATAGAAATAGAGAAGTCACTTCTAATATATTTAAGAATTGAGTATACAAAAATGTTAAATTTGAAATCAGTGGAGAAAAGAAGCAATATTTAACAGTTAATGTTTCAACTGTGTCTTTTGGAATAAAAAAACTTTTTGAAAAAGTAAAGGTATTTCTCTTTCAACACCAGGCACCAAAATATATCCTAAATGCTTTGAACATTTTGGGGTAAAAACTATTAAGAGTTTCAGGAAAACAATGATCTGGAAACACTGTTTGTGGATATTTTGCAGACACTTATTTAATATATTTATTACACAAACAAAGTTGTTACTAGTTAGTAATAAATGAACAAAGGGTTCATTTAATAATTTGAAACAATTCAAAAGGAAGAAATGCACATGACTGATAAATGTGTAAACAGATGGTGAATCTCACTAGTAATCAAAGCAATGCAAATCAAATTAGGATTTCATATCATTTTCATTGTCAGAGGAAGGCAGTGAACTGAAGACACAATAGTAAATTATTAATATGTACAATATCTGTCCTTACAAATTGTATGGAATATGTAATCACTAAAGTTTTATTGTATATATATTTAACGGAAAGGTGTTCAAGATGCACTGTTAACTGTTGGAGAAGTAGATCATGAGAGATTTTACACAGCATGATCCACATATTTTGGTAAATGTTTAAATGATTAAATCTGCAAACTTTTCAATGACCTTTATTTGAACTTTATTAATTACAACATATTTTAATTTTTGAAGCATATATATGACTTTTCTCTTTTTTTCACGTTTATTTAAGTTCAGCGTTACATGTACAGGTTTGCTATATAGCTAAAAGTGTCATGGGGATTTGTTGTACAGACTATTTTTTCACCCAGGTATTAAGCCTAATACCCATAGTAATTTTTCCTGATCTTCCTTCCGTCATCCTCCTCCCTCTGATAGGTGCCAGTATGTGTTGCTTCCCTCTATATGTCCATGTGTTCTCACTGTTTAGCTCCTACTTGTAAGTGATAACATGTGGTATTTGATTTTCTGTTCCTGTGTTAGTTTGTTAAGAATAATGGCCTCCAGCTCCATCCATTTCCCTGAAAAGGACATGATCTTATTCATTTTATAGCTGCATAGTGTTCTATGGTATATGTACCACATTTTCTTTATCTAGTAAGTAATTGCTGGGCATTTAGATTGATTCACTATTGTGAATAGTGCTGCAATGAACATACATGTGCATGTATCTTTGTAATAGAATGATTTATATCCCTTCAGGTATATGCCCACCTGTGATATTTCTGGGACAAATGGTATTTCTGTTTTTAGGTCTTTGAGGAATTGCTGCACTATCTTCTACAATGGTTGAACTAATTTACACTCCCACCAACAATGTGTAAGCGTTCCTTTTTCTCCACAAGCTTGCCGATCTCTGTTATTTTTTGACTTTTTAGTAATAGCCATTCTGACTGGCATGAGATGGTATCTCATTTTGATTTTGATTTGCATTTGTCTAATAATCAGTGATGTTGAGCTTTTTAAAATGTGGTTGTTGGCCATATGTATGTCTTGTTTTAAAAAGTGTTCATGTCCTTTGCTTTCTTATTTTTTTGAGATGGAGTCTTGCTCTGTCACCCAGGCTGGAGTGCAGTGGTGCCATCTCAGCTCACTGCAACCTTCGCCTCCCGGGTTCAAGCGATTCTCCTGCTTCAGCCTCCTGAGTAGCTGAGATTACAGGCGCACACCACCACACCTGGCTAATGTTTTGTATTTTTAGTAGAGACGGGGTTTCACCATGTTGGACAGGCTGGTCTCGAACTTCTGACCTTGTGATCCGTCTGCCTCAGTCTCCCAATGTCCTTTGCTTTTTAATAGAGTTTTTTTTTTTTTTCTTGTAAGTTTACATTCCTTTTAGATGCTGGTTATTATACCTCTGTTGGATACATAATTTGCAAAAATTTTCTCCTAGTCTGCTTAGGCTATCTGTTAGCACTCTGACGATAGTTTTTTCTCCCGTTCTGTAGGTTGTCTGTTGGCTCTGATGATAGTTTCTTTTGCTGTGCAGAAGCTCTTTTGTTTAATTAACTCCCATTTGTCAATTTTTGCTTTTGTTGCAATTGCTTTTGTGATTTCATCATAAAACCTTTGCTTATGCCTATGTCCTGAATGGTATTGTCTAGATTTTCTTCTAGGGTTGTTATAGTTTTGGGTTTTACATTTAAGTCTTTAATCCATCTTGAGTTAATTTTGTATATGGTGTAAGCAACGGATCCAGTTTCAATTTTCTGCATATGGCTAGCCTGTTCTCCCAGCGCCATTTGTTAAATAGGGAATCTTTACCCCATTGCTTGTTTTGTCAGGCCTGTCAAAGATTAGATGGTTGTAGATATGTGGCTTTGTTTCTGAGTTCTCTATTCTGTTCCATTGGTCTATGTACCTGTTTTTGTATCAGTACCATGCTGTTTGGGTTACTGTAGCCTTGTAGTTTGAAGTCAGGTACCGTTATACCTCCAGCTTTGTTCTTTTTGCTTAGGATTATCCTGACTATATGAGCCCTTCTTCTTCTTCTTTCTTTCTTTTTTTTTTGTTCCATATGTATTTTAAAATAGTTTCTTTAATTCGGTGAAAAATTTCAGTGATAATTTAATGGGAATAGCATTGAATCTATAAATTGCTTTGGGCAGTATGGCCATTTTGATGACATTGATTCTTCCTATCCATGAGCATGGAATATTTTTCCATCTGCTTGCGTCCTCTCTAATTTCCTTGAGTAGTGGTTTGTAGTTCTCCTTGAAGAGGTCCTTCATCTCCCTTGGTAGCTGTATTCCTAGGTGTTTTATTCTTTTTGTGGCAATAGTAAATGGGAGTACATTCATAATTTTTCTCTCTGCTTGTCTATTGTTGGTGTTTAGGAATGCTTGTGATTTCTGCACATTGATTCCATATCCTGAGACTTTGATGGAGTTGCTTATCAGCTTAAGAAGCTTTTGGGCTGAGTTGATAGGATTTGCTAGATATAAGATCATATAATCTGCAGACAAAGACAGTTTGACTTCCTCTCTTCCGATTTCAATACTCTATTTCTTTCTCTTGCTTGGTTGCCCTGGCCATAACTTCCAATGCTATGTTAAATAGGAGTGGTCAGAGAGGACATCCTTGTCTTGTGCCAGTTTTCAAGGGGAATACTTCCAGCTTTTGCCCATTCAGTATGATATTGGCTGTGGGTTTGTCATAAATGGCTCTTATTGTTTTAAGGTATGTTCCTTCAATACTTGGTTTATTGAGAATTTTTAACATGAAGGGATGTTGAATTTTATCAAGGTCTTTTCTGCATCTATTGAAATAATCGTGTAGTTTTTGTCTTTAGTTCTGTTTATGCGATGAATTATGTTTGTTGATTTACGTATGTTGAACAAACCTTGTATCCCAAGGATGAAGCCAACTTGGTTGTGGTGGATAAACTTTTGATGTGCTGCTGGATTCGGTTTGTCAGTATTTTATTGAGGATTTTTGCATCAATATGCATCAGGGATATTTGCCTGAAGTTTTCTTTTATTGTGGTATCTCTGCCTGGTTTTGGTATCAGGATGATGCTGGCCTTGTAGGATGAGTAGTTAGGGAGAACTCCCCCCTCTTCAATTTTTTGGAATAGTTTCAGCATGAATGATACGAGCTCTTCTTTGTACATCTGGCAGAATTCAGCTGTGAATTAATCTGATCCTGGGCTTTTTTAGTTGGTAGGCTATTACTGACTCAATTTCAAAATTCATTATTGGTCTATTCAAGGATTCAAGTTCTTTCTGGTTCAGTCTGGGGAGGGTTTATTTGTCCAATAATTTATCCATTTTGTCTAGATTTTCTAGTTTATGTGCATAGAGGTGTTCATAGTATTCTCTGATGGTTGTTTATATTTCTCTGGGGTTAGTGGTTATATCCCCCTGTTGTTTCTGATTGTGTTTATTTGAACCTTCTCTCTTTTCTTCTTCATTAGTCTAGCTAGTGGCTTATTTTATTATTATTTTTTAAGAAACCCAGCTTCTGTATTCGTTGATCTTTTGAATATTTTTGTGTGTGTCTCAGTCTCCTTCAGTTCAGCTCTAATTTTGGTTATTTCTCGTCTTCTGCTAGCTTGCTTTGGGATTTGTTTTCTCTTGATCCTCTTGTTCTTTTAATTGTAATGTTAGATTGTTAACTTTAGATTTTTCCAACTTTTTGATGTGGGCATTTAGTGCTATAAATTTCCCTCTTGACACTGCCTTAGTTGTGTCCCAGATATTCTAGCATATTGTACCTTTGTTCTCTTTAGTTTTAAAGAGCTTCTTGATGTCTGCCTTAATTTCATTATTTACTGAAAAGTCATTCAGGAGCCAGTTATTCAGTTTTCCCATAATTTATGGTTTTGATTGAATTTTTAAGTTTTGATTTCTTAAATTTCTTAATTTGATTATGCTTTGGTACAAGATATTGTTTATTATGATTTCAATTATTTTGCATTTGCTGAGGAGTGTTTTACTTCTGATTATGTGGTCGATTTCAGAATATGTGACAGGCGGCAATGAGGAGAACATACATTCTGTTATTTTGGAGTAGAGAGTAGATATTTATCCGTTTCATTTGATTCAATGCTTATTTTAGATCCTGAGTATCTTTGATAATTTTCTGTCTCGATGATCTGTCTAATATTGTCAGTGGGGTGTTAAAGTCTCCCACTATTATTGTGTGGGAGTCTAAGTCTCTTCTAAGGTCTCTGAGAACTTGCTTTGTGAATCTGGGCGTGCCTGTCTTGGGTGCACATATATTTTGGATAGTTAAGTCTTGTTGAATTGAACCCTTTCCCATTATGTAATGCCCTTCTTTGTCTTTTTTTAATCTTTGTTGGTTTAAAGTCTGTTTTGTCAGAAACTAGGATTGCAACCCCTGCTTTTTTCTATTTTCCATTTCTTGGTAGATTCATCTCCATTCCTTTATTTTGAGCCTATGTGTGTAATTGCTTGTGAGACTGGTCTTTTGAAGACAGCAATGGGTTTTGGTTCTTTATCCTGCTTGCTACTCTGTGTCTTTTAATTGGGGCTTTTAGCCCATTTACATTCAAAGTTAGTATTGATATGTGTGGATTTGATCCTGTCACCATAGTTTTAGCTAGTTATTTTGCAGACTTGTTTATGTGGTTGCTTCTTAGTGTCATTAGTCTATGTACTTCAGTGTGTTTTTGTAGTGGCTGGTAATGGTCTTTCCATATTTAGGGCTTCCTTTAGGAGCTCTTGTAAGTCGGGTCTGGTTGTAACAAATTCCTTCAGCATCTGCTTGTCTGAAAAGGATCTTATTTCTCCTTTGTTTGTGAAGCTTGGTTTGGCCAAGTATGAAATTCTGGTTTGGATTTTCTTTCCTTTAAGAATGTTGAGTATTGACCCCCAATCTTTTCTGGCTTGTAGAGTTTCTGCTGAAAGGTCTGCTGTTAGTCTGATAGATTTACCTTTATAGGTGATCTGACGCTTCTCTCTAGCTGCCCTTAACAGTTTTTCTTTCATTTTAATCTTGGAGAATCTGATGATTATGTATCTTGGAGATGACCTTCTTGTGAAGTAACTTTCTGGGGTTCTCTGCATTTTCTGAAATTGAAAATTGCCACCTCTAGCTAGATTGGAGAAGTTCTTTTGATGATATCCTGAAATACATTTTCCAAGTTACTTCCATTCTCCCCATCTCTTTCAGGGACACCAGTGAGTCATAGATTCTATCTCTTTACCTAATCCCATATTTCTCAGAGGTTTTGTTAATTTCTTCTCATTCTTTTTTCTGTATTCTTTTCTGACTGTCTTATTTCAGAAAGCCAGTCTTCAAGCTCCGAGATTCTTCCCTCCACTTGGTCTATTCTGCTACTAATACTTGTGATTACATAATGAAATTCTCATATTGTGTTTGTCAGCTCTATCAGGTTAGTTACATTCTTTTCTCTACTGTCTACTTTGTCTGTCAGCACTTGCATTGTTTTATCATGATTTTTAGCTTCTGTGCATTGGGTTTCAATGTACTCCTGTAACCCTATGATCTTTGTTCCTATGCATGTTCTGAATTCTGTATCTGTCGTTTCAGCCATCTCAGTCCTGTTCAGAACCCTTGCTGGAGAAGTGATGTGGTCATTTAGAGGAAAGAAGGCACCCTGGCTTTTTGAGTTTTCATCATTCTTGTGCTGATTCTTTCTCACCCTTGTGGGCTTATGTACTTTCAATTTTTGAGGTTTCTGACCTTGGGATGAGTTTTTTTTTTTTTTTCTTTTATCCTATTTGATGACTTTGAGAGTTTGATTGTGGTTTAAAATGGATTCAGCTGACTGGCTTTATTTCTGGGAGATTTTAGGGGGCCAGTGCTTAACTGCCAACTCCTGGACTGTGTGTTCTAAGTCTGGGGGACTTGTATTGGGCCCTGACTTTATTCTCTTGCTCTTTGAGGTTTGGAATCCACTGAACTGGGGGAGGAGGACGAGGTGTGGCAACCACAGCAGAGTGGTAGCAGGTGCTGAGGTGCCTGCCTCCCTGCAGGCACTCACCACAGTGACAGAGGCAATGCAGCTGGAGGGGGAGTGAGCCCCTACTGGAGACAGTGCTGGACGTGGTGCTGGTTTGAGGAAGGTGTGCTGGTGGGTACAGGTCTAGGTACCTTCTCTCTGCCCTGCAAGCAGGAGTCATGATACTATTTTTGTTTAAAGAAATCCAACACACCCACACACGTGTCAGGAGCAAGGATTGACAGGCTATACCCCAAGATGTCAGTGATTATCTCTGAGTGATAAGCTCATAGTGATATATGATGTGGATGATATGTTTGTCCTATATCTCTAGGTTTTCCACAACAATAATGTATTACTATTGTAAATATAAATAGATAAAATGAATTTAGTAGCACTCATTTAGTTGATAGGTAAGTGGCCAGCCACTAGCCTTCTGATTGTTATAGATTTCACATTTCTGAATCCTAGGGCAGATAATGTAAAAAGGATATGCAATTTTTAAAAAACAAACTGTCCAGTGGACCTATAGATTTTATTTTCCAATTCAAGTCTATCTACCTCGTATTTGGTGGAAAATTCTTCTGGATTCTGGCAATCTGAGACCTGCTGAGCCTTAGAGTTTGTCACTGAGACTTTGTCTTCTTTGTGTCCCTTAAAGACATTATTTTGGGGGTTGGGAAGAAGTTGTGTCCGAATATGCAAGTCAAGATTCCATTCTAAGCCAAATCCCCCAAGCAATGCTCAGATTCCTCGGATAACCTTGGGCATTGTACTTCCTTTGGGCTAGTAGCTTTGCTCTTAACTAGGATATTTTGAGACATGCAAGAAATACATTGTCATAATGGACAGATGACTCATGATTCCACCAGTTTAGGGTATGATAATGGTAAGTGAGGCAATCAGTATCGACTTTCAGCTTATTTTCTCAATAGATCATGCCATTTCTTGCAATATCCTTGCAATATAGTTTAGCATTGGTGAGTCCAGAATTATTCAAACGATTTTGTGTTATTCAAATGATTTTGTGTAACCCAGGTAAAGCACATAGGGATACAAAATTCACTCAGTATACAAAATAAATATAGCAAATTGTAAGTAATCTTTATTATACAAAATTCTATGTTTGACCACAAGGAATTTATATTCCTAAAGAAGAGTCCCACAACCTCACTGAGCTGAAAGTCCTTTCTACAAATTCACTTTTAGTAATGTATTTAAGAAAATTCTTACTCAAATGATCTCACTTTTGTAAATTAATCCCCAAATCTGCATTGGTATTTCTATTAAAGATTAATTCCACTAGGTGGAGATATTTGCTCAATTTTGTGGTTCACACTAAAGGATACAGGAGTAGAGAAATCTATTAAGCAAAGGAATGTCTCAGAAACAAGAATAATAGCCTGGGGCCTTCCAAGACCTGTTGCTTTGCATTGTAATCATTTGGCAAAATGTATACACTTTGCTACGTGGAGTTTAGTGTTTGCTTTTAATGATTATAAAAGAAAAGTGGCAGGTTTCTAGGCTTACAGTATACAATTTTTTATTTTGTTTGAATACTTATAACTTTTAACCACTATGGTTTGAATAGACTGTTAACTAGACAGCTTAAGTTTTCTCCTTTAACTGTTAGACAGTTCTTGCATTAACAGTGATATAGTAATTAAGTGTTCATAACAATAAAATAGGTTCTATTTTCACCATGTTTTAGATATATTTAATTAAAACAATAATGGCCCTTATTAATATATAAATACTGTTGTTTGATACTTTAATCTTTATACTAATAACTTTATGAAAAATGGTACCTTGTCAAGTCATAGGGAAGCAATTTTTTTAAGTATAACAAAGATGTATGTGATAATTCTTAAATTAAGAAAAGTGTAAGGCCTAAAATACTAGGAAGTTGTTTGTTCAATTTGAAGTTTTTCTGTGGTGATCTTGGGTTTCTACTTTTCTGTTTTTTATTGGTACCAACATAATATGGAAACAATCTTCATAGTTAAGTAAGAAATTCATCTGCTCCTCTTTATTTTGTATTTGAAGTTATAATATTCTGTGCCATCAGTTAATTGACTTCAAGGAAATAAGGCTCTGAAACATTGAACTCTCTCAAAGCAGCCTGGTTCTTTTTTTTGCCGTTGGTTTTCAAAATGTCTTTTGTGTATGAGCACCATTGTCTCTAGTTTTGTTGTTTTAAAGATACTCTATTAATTACCTACAGCTGTTCTCATAAATTGATTAAAAACACAACAGACTTTTGTCCTCTAATTCCTTAGAGAAAAGTTAGCAATTGACGTTTTCTTTTTTTTCATCTTAAAGATATGGGAAAGGGAAGACCAAATCAGATGTGTAGAAATGTATTAGAAAAATTCTGGTTTTTAGTATCTAATAGATCATGTCTAGTTTTTGAATAAATTTAATTTTTCATTTAAAGCAATTGCTTGGTATACATTGCAGGTGTAAGATGTAAGTAAGTAAGTAAAAGTAATATTTCTCATTTGCCCACTCGTCTAACAACTGATTTTCTCTCTAGGATGAAACCCTGGCCCGCCAGTTGGTGGAGCTAGGCTACCGAGGGACTGGAGAGAGAGTGAAAAGGGAAGATTTTGAAGCAAGGAAAGCAGCTATAGAGATTTCAAGGTTGGCTGAAAGAGCTCAGCAAAAGTAAGTGTCTATGTTCCAAATCCAGATTTTATGTTATATTCTAGACCTCTGGAGTAATTCAATTTCGTTTGCATTGTTTAATTTAGAAGCACTGGCTGGAGCAGGTAAAACTTGGAATATCCTAAGCATGTGTTCCGCAGATGAGGAACTGAAGCAACTGTTATATGCTTGCAATAAAGCCACATGCAACTTCAAGCTACTAATTTAAGAAATATAAATACCAAAATATGGTCATCATACCAATAAAGTCTTGTTAAAAAGTAACTTGATGTTATTGGTTTTATGCATTTATATACTAAAAATATGAGTGACTTTTGCCTTAGAATTCTTTGTGTTTTGAGGTCTGTAAATCTGTAGTATCATTTGTGTTCTCATATTTTTCTAAGCATTAATTCATTCAACTTTATTAATAATCACTAACTTTTGTTTATATGCCTTATTTATATGTTAGTATAGAATATGTGGTTATATTAAATATAAATCTAATGATATACGTTAAAACATATTATGAAAGAGATATATTCCTAAAGTGAACTGCATCAAACTTGTAAGGCAATTTTATAAAGACATAAGTAGTTGACAAAGTAATAATCTATTTCATTTTTAAAAGTGGATCATTAAAGTATAAATGCTGGGGAGAATAATTACTTAGAAATCAGTATACTATTATTGGATAACATCTTTAAAATTACCCAGTAATTGTGAGCATAAATTTCCATGTATGCATTATAAACATAACATTTGATAGTGGAATGTGCTTTGGTCCTGGGACTATTCAATTAGAAGTGACCATTTTAATGGTAATTGTGTTTCAGAACCATAGTATACTGAAGTTTAACATACTGATATTTGGGAATATATTAGTTTTCTATTGCTGCCATAACACATTATTACAAATTTGATGACTTAAAATAACACATTTATGGCCAGGTGCGGTGGCTCACGCCTGTAATCCCAGCACTTTGGGAGGCCGAGGCAGGCGGATCACGAGGTCAGGAGATCGAGACCATCCTGGCTAACACGGTGAAACCCCGTCTCTACTGAAAATACAAAAAATTAGCCGGGCGAGGTGGCGGGCACCTGTAGTCCCAGCTGCTCGGGAGGCTGAGGCAGGAGAATGGCGTGAGCCCAGGAGGCGGAGCTTGCAGTGAGCCGAGATTGCGCCTCTTCACTCCAGCCTGGGCAACAGAGCGAGACTCCATCTCAAAACAAAAAACAAAAAACAAAAAACAAAAAAAAACACACACACATTTCTTTATTCATTGTTCTGTCCATACAGTGTGGCTCGGCCGGGCCCTCTGCATAGTATATCACAAGGTTAAAATCCTGGTGTTGGCTGGATGACGTTCTTGTCTGGAGGTTCTGAGGATGAAACTGCCTCCACGTTCAGTTAGGTTGTTGGCCAAATTCAATTCCTTATGATTATAGGGCTGAGTTCCCCACTTCCTTGGTTGTCATTTGGGGGCTGATCTTTGCTTCTAGAGGCTGCTCATGTTTCTTTTTAAGCTTTCCCACTCCCTCCAGCAACAGTGGGTCAAGACCCTTTTACCCTTAAGATTTCTCCAACTTCCTCTTCAGAAGCTTCTTTCCTGACTCTGGTCCAAGAAATATCTCTCCTTTTAAGGACTTATGTGATTACACTGGGTCCATCTAACGATCCAGGATAATCTCCCTGTTTTAAAGTCAATAATATTTATATCATCGGCAAAGGCCGTTCGTTTGTTATTTCTTCAGTTTTTAAGTTCAGGGGTACATGTGCAGGATGTGCAGGTTTGTTATAGGTAAATATGTGCCATGGTGGTTTGTTGCACAGGTCATCCCATCACCTAGGTATTAAGCCCAGCATCTATTAGCTATTCTTCCTGATGCTTTCACTTCAGAGCCCCACTCTGACAGGCCCAGTGTGTATCATTCCCCTCCATGTGTCCTGTCCATGTGTTCTCATCATTCAGCTCCCACTTAGAGGTGAGAACATGCAGTGTTTGGTTTTCTGTTCCTGTGTTAGTTTGCTGAGGAAAACGACTTCCAGCTCCATCTATGTCCCTGCAAAGGACATCATCTAATTCTTTTTATGGCTGCATAGTATTCCATGGTGTATATGTACCACATTTTGTTTATTCAGTCTATCACTGATGAGCATTTGGGTTGATTATGTCTTTGTTATTGTGAACAGTGCTGCAATAACATATACATGCATGTATCTTTATAATAGAATGATTTATATTCCTTTGGGTATATACTCAGTATTGGAATTAGTGGGTCAAATGCTATTTCTGTCTCTAGGTCTTTGAAGAATTGGCAAACAATAATTGAATAATTTACACTCCCACCAACAGTGTAAAAGTGTTCCTTTTTCTCCACAGCCTTGCCAATGTCTGTTTGTTTTTTTTTGACTTTTTAATAATCACCATTCTGACTGGCATGAGATGTTATCTCATTGTGGTTTTGATTTGCATTTCTCTAATGATCAGTGATGATGAGCTTTTTCTTGTATGTTTGCTGGCCACGTGTATGTCTTCTTTTGAAAAGTGTCTGTTCATGTAGCAAAGGACCTTTTGGTATGTAATGCAACATATTCACAGTTCTTCGGATTAGAGAATGGATATCCTTAATCCCATTGATGTGAGAAAGGGGCATTCTGTTTATCACAGGTAATTTATATAAAATCTCAGGAATTTACTGAACATAGTTATTCACTATCAACTTCTATTCTTGGAAAATTGAAACGAGGCTAGTTTTCTGTGTACAATGTAATGTTTGTAATGTGTCTTATGTAAAACATCAGGGAGAGTCTTTTCTTTTTGTGAGAATCAATAAATGTCTATCAGTCAGGAGCAGAAGTGGAAATATTTTTGTGAGATTTTACAAGGAATTCATGTAAATTCACATGCGATTTTATGAGTGATACAAACTATTTCATATCAAGAGTTATTCATGTTTGAAGTCTAAGTTCTATCCACATCACATGTCCATTTTGTGTTTAAGGATCAAAGTAGGTATTTCCTCTATGCAATAGTCTCTTTAACTGGTCAGAGCTGGAAGTCATCAGGCTACTTATGAGCCAGTTTTGGGAGACTAATCCCCATTCAGAGCTGCTAGAATTTGAAGGCCCTTTCATCTGCAGATCTTCTCTGGTCGCCTTTGTAATAGGATGGGTACCATATGCTGTCTTTTGCCCCATGTGGTAGTCCATTCCCTTCCAGGTTAATTTAGTGTCGTTGACAGCAGGGCCAGCAGATGGTGTCCTAGAGCCAAATATGTCCTGTGCCTGTATTTGTTGGAGGATCACTTTGAAAATATGCATGAACATCTGACTGCCTGCCAGCTGGCAACTTGGAAACACTTGGTTCCACTATCAGATCATCTTACATTAACTTCTTTAATATGCAGGTGAGCAACTCCAAGTAGATCACAATTGTTTGGTCTAGCAATCATAGAGCACCTATTTTGAGAAGTGCTGGTATCTAGGAGTATGTTAGTTACTCACAATAGCTTCATAGGGGAAAAAGTCTGGAGAGATGAAAGTTAAAGATATCAGGAAGGTTTATTTTGATTAGGGATGTTCTAGAAGAAGGCAAAAATGTTAAAAATTATTTTGGGCTTCTGTTTAGTCTTTCACAAATATAGACAACCATAGTGTATTAGGCGCTGTCCTGTAGGGTCTGGGAATACACTAGAACACAGACTTAGTTCTCACCCTCAAGAAGCTTGAAGACTAGAGAAATGAAAGGCATTACATTGTTGGTGGGAATGGAAAATGGAAAACAGTTTGGCAGGTCTTCAAAAAGTTCAACGTAGAGTTACCATATGACCCAGCAATTCTACCAAACACATATTCAAGGGAATTGAAAACCTAAGTCCACTTAAAAACTCATATACAATTTTCAATAGCGGTATTATTCATAGTAGTTAAAAGGTAGAAATTGTCCAACCCATCAACTGGATAGTGGATTAAAAGTTTCGTACCTAAGTATAATAAAATATTATTCAGTCATCAAAAGGTGTAAAGTAGTGTTACATGCAACAACATGAAAAACCTTGAACACATTAGGCTAAGCAAAAGATGCTAGAAAAAAGAAGACTACTTATTGCATGATACCGTTTATATAAAATGTCCAGAATCAGTAAATCTGTGGAGACAAGTAGATTCATGGTTTCCAAGGGTGGGATGGAAGGGAGATTGGATGATGACTACTAATGAATATGAGGTTTCTTCTTGGTGTGATAAAATGTGTAATTAGATATTGGTGATAATTGCATAACTTTGTAAATATACTAAAATCTATTGAATTGTGCACCTTAAAAGGGTGAATTTATAGTATGTGATTTAAATTTCAGTTCAAAAAGACAATTGCAATGGAAGATGGTAAATGCAATCGTAAGTACTGTGGCAACATTTTGAAGTAATACAAAGTTAAGTTTTGTGAAGAATAAGAAAAGTTCTTCTTGATGTTTGACCACTAAATTGATTCTTAATGGCTCAATTAGAGTTAATTGGGCAAAGATGGGTGTGAGTGAATACATCCATTTTGCCTCAATCCTACGATAAACTCCCCTTATTCACAAATTATTTTCTTTACTTTTTTGTCTTAATTTGTACCTGTTCCTTCACTAAGCCCTTTTTTCCTGCAAAAACTGTATCAACTAGAGGCACCCATTTCAACTTTTATTGGGTTGGTCTCCAAGGTGATGATGTAGGGCAGGGTTGGAGGATAGAGTAGATTCTTCATTCTCCTAGCCTTCTCATCCTTTGCTTCAAAATCATCTCTGCTCCACTATTATATAAACATTTCTGATTTATTCTCCACTGAGATTCATGCCACTGGTTATAGTAGCCATAAGACAGAAGCTATAGAGGTTGGAAGAAAGGATGGGAGTAATTTAGCTGATACCCATTTGTCAGGACAGGGAATTCTCTCCCCCAGGGACTGGCCATGGTTTTCTTGCATAAGTGCCAGATAATTTCTATTTATAGTGAGAAGTTCAGCTGATTGCCATGTGGTGGAGAGATGGAACTTCAATGTTTGTGACACATATTGACTATTGTGTTCCTGGAGCCTAGTTAGTAAGTAGTTATAACTGAGTCATTCCTCAGGCTGGATACTTTGCTGGATGAGCTTGTAAGATCATCAGTCTCTTCACTTTGGATCACCTTATCTTGTTGGGAAATGAATTCACCCCTCTTAAAACTGATTCTGAGATAATGACCTTATTTTGCTAGAGCACAGTACCTGAAATGTGGATGATCAGAGTAAGTGGTAGCCCTGATGGATTGTACAATTTTACTGGTTAGCTATTGCCATCTTCTTGGAAGACTATGAGATGAGTGTTTGGGAATTACTGTAAGGATTCACTTGATAGGAGTCTCAGATGCTGTACATACATGGATCCCTATGATCTTTTTGTACTTGATGAAGAGGATTTCTATGGTGATTTAGAGTAAGGTTCTTGTGCCCTTTATTCTCAAGTATATCTGGAATAAAATGTAAAAGCTGAAAAAATCTCCAGCCTTTCTTATGCTATTCAATCTAGTTACTTTAGCATCTGTTAAATTCTACTTTCTGGTGTAATTTATAGTTATCTGGAAATGTCTGTTAACTTATAAAATACTTTTAATTTTATGGAGATGAGCACTTTGGGAGGCTGAGATGGGAGAATTGCTTGAGCCCAAGAGTTCAAGACCAGCCTGGGCAACATAGTGAGACCCCAAATCTTAAAAAATAATTATGGCGATGAAGTCGGATAAAATTCCAGTTTGTTTTATATAAGAATGGCTTTATCCTGTCAACCTTGTTTTATTTTTGTATATCATTTTATGATAAAAACTGAATATCATATACTTGAGACTTAAATGAGAAAATTTATATATTTTAAGTGTTTGGTGAAATAATTTTAACTTTTTGCTTACTTTCAAGTATCATATTTTTAAATAGCTATTCTCATGGTTTGTTGCTTTCCAACCAAAACAATACAATTGTGAATTGTTGCAGATTAGCATCTCCAGGAAGTAGACAATGAGAATTAGGAGTGCACAAGGTTTGTTGAGAAAGCAACACCCGTGAAAGGGAAAGTGAGGAAGCAAGAATGAGCAGGATCAGAGCCCTACCCTCAAACGTTCAGAGACTCTTTCAGCGCAGTAGAGAGCTGCACAGTACAAGTTATCCCACATGGGATGAAATAGCCAGGCCTTAGTACCTCCACTGTACTCATTGGCTGGGGAACACTAAGAAAAGTTGAGGCTGATCTTGAAAGGGTTAAAAGCTGGAGGCTGTCCGCTCACCAAGCTCCTCACAGCTGGCAGAAATTCCTTTATACAAGGTATATCTGAGTGCTGCATATTGTAATCTACAGATCTACTTCATGTGCACATGGAGCAGCTCCTCCAGAGCACAGAGGCCTCTCTTCATGAGAGGAAACTCACAATAAAGTCAATGGGGTGAGCTATCATTTCGTAATCTCCCTCTTCCACTATCCATTCTAAATCTCTTGCCTTTGGCTATCATCTTTCCAGGATTTTGTGATGTGACCCAAAATCCTTATTCATAATTGGTCTGAGGCCCTTATCATCCTACGCTACTCTGGCCCATGTTGATACATTTGTCATTCTCATTTAAAATTCAGGAAGAGTGTATGAACAGATGCCTAGGTGGTTCATGTGAGTTTGCCATGTATTCTTCCCTATCCCTATTCTGTAACTGCAGTCCTTCTTTTTGCTGATCAGCATCAGTTACTCTTTACAAGATCATGTCTCCTCTTCTTGCCTGCTGCTTCCTGGGCACAAGATGCCCAAGGTGCCTAAGTGGCAGCCATAGCTTGTAGTTCAGTGAGACACCTGCTGTTTTCCTTAGTACCCTAGTGCATGCACGTCAGATTTGAGTAGTATTGCTGCTGAGCTGGAGATTCAGTGGTGCCTTCAGTGAACATTCCAGCACTTTTAGCTGACAGCTTCTGGATAGTGCATGCATAATATGACCAGAGGATCCCATGTTCATGAACACTCTCCTGTACCTTTTTGCTATACAATAGGTGTATCAGTTCATTCTTACACTGCTATAAAGAAATATCTGAGACTGGGTAGTTTATAAAGAAAAGAGGTTTAATTAATTCATGATTCTGCAGGCTGTACAGGAAGCGTGGCGGCATCTGCTCAGTTTCTAGGGACACCTCAGGAAACTTACAATCATGGCAGAAGGTGAAGGGGAAGCTGGCAGTTCACATGGTCAGAACAGGAGGAATAGAAAGGTGGGGAGGTGGCACACACTTTTAAACAGCCAGATCTCGTGAGAATTCAGTATTGCAAGGAGAGTACCAAGGGGGAAATCTGACCCCATGATCCAATCACATCCCATCAGGCCCCACTTTCAGCACTGGGGATTACAATTTGACATGAGATTTGGTGGGAACACAGATTCAAACCATATTATTCTGTCCCTGGGCTCCCCAAATCTCATGTCCCTCTTACATTGCAAAATACAATCATGCCTTCCCAATAGTCCCCCAAAGTCTTAACTCATTCCCCATTAACGCAAAAGTCCACAGTCCAAAGTTTCATCTGAAACAAGGCTAGTCCCTTCTGCCTATGAGCCTGTAAAATCAAAAACAAGTTAGTCACTTCCAGGATACAATGGGGGATAGGCATTAGGTAAATACTCTTGTTCCAAAAGGGAGAAATTGGCCAAAAGAAAGGGGCTACAGGCCCCATGCAAGTCTGAAACCCAGCAGGGCAGTCATTAAACCCTAAAGCTCCAGCATAATCTCCCCTGACTCTAAGTTTATATCCAGGGCATGCTGATGCAAGGGGGGCTCCCAAGGCCTTGAGCAACTCCACCCCTGTGGCTTTGCAGATTCACCCCGGCAGCTGCTCTCACATGCTGGCGTTGAGTGCCTGTGGCTTTTCCAGCCGCAAGGTGCAACTTTGGGTGGCTCTACCATTCTGAGGTCTGGAGGATGGTAGCCCTCTTCATACAGCTCCACTAGGCAGCACCCCAGTGGGGCCTCTGTGTGAGAGTTCTAACTCCACATTTCCCTTCCTTACTGCCCTAGAAGAGGTTCTCTGTGAGGGTTCCGCCCCTGCAGCAGGCTTTTGCCTGGACATCCAGGTTTTTTCATATATGCTCTGAAATCTGAGTAGAGGTTCCCAAGCCTCAATGTTTGCATTCTGTGCACTTGCAGTCCTAACACCACACTGAAGCTTCTCTTGCATCAAGGTACTATTATACCCATTGTGCTTAGGTAGCCTGGGTATGCAACAGGGCTTTTCTGCATTCAGCCCTGGAATGCATTGGAGAGCCACCACTGAACTTCTTAATGATTCTGATGCTTCAGTAACCAGCACATTTTTTATGCTGTTAATGACTGGCTATCTTCTGGGTTCCTCTATAGACCATGATCTTCTGGTGGGTTTTCTGATCTCACACAATATGTTTCTTCTAGGATTGCCATTTTCCTGAGCCTTTTAATCTCTTCCTCAAAAGTCTCTCTCTGAAATTTAGGCCTTTGAACTGCACTCAGTGTAGGCCATTGCTTGTTCCAGGTTTCTTGGAGTCACGCTAGCAGAGTTTGCACCATCTTCTGGGGTCCTTACCAGAATACAATGCCCTGTGTTCTGAGAAAGTGTCCTGTCAATAAACTCTGACTTATTTAGTCTTATTTCTGCTTTCTTTGACCTAGAATCCCCAGAATCTAGCCCAATGAGTCCCTCTAGTCTTGTTGGGACAAGTCCTAGGTCTTGCAGTATATTTGGGATAATATTCCTTTTTTTCTTATCAGACCCACCATGTCCCTATCTGTGACTTGACCATATTATCGGCCGGGTGGCCAGAAGTGTAACTCTGATAAGGGAACTGGGGATATCTCCTGAGGCACACACCTGCTTTTATGTGGGAGAAAGGCCTCATTTTCTTCTTACATTGCTGCTGCTGGTGGTGGGGGTTTGCTAGCTCTTATTGAAGAGCAGTGGGCTCCTTCTTTAGGCTCAGAAGATTTAGAGACCTGGGAAGGTCAAATTTTTCAAAGACATCTACTCAGTTGTCCCTATCTCATGTTTCAGGAGCTGAGATTTTCCTAATCAGAGCTCTAATTTTGGTGTAACATACTCGCCCCCGCTGAACATTTGACTGCCTTTGGAACTTAGTCACTGTGACAGTCAAATCCTGGTTTGATCTTCATCTTATTCTGCTTGCCCACTGCATGAAATGAAGGCTTCTTTGTAAGCTGGCAAATAGTCTCTGTGCCTCTTGAGACTTTGAATGCCTGAAATATCCTATTGGCTAGGGAATTACCCTTCAGTGGCATGACATCCCAGCTTAAAGCATATGAATCTTTTATATGTTTGCATATGACTTTGTCCTGCGCCTGTTTGCATATGACTTAACTGCGGGGATGTGGCCAGGGATGTGGACCTCATTACATCTTATTTGCCTTGCCCACTTCATGAAATGAGGGCTTCCTTGTAAGCTAGTACAGAGACTGGCAAATTCAGTGCTAGAGTGGCTCCAAGAAACCTGGAACAAGCAATGGCCCGCACCAAGTGCAGTTCAAAGGCCTAAATTCCAGAGAGAGACTTTTGAGGAAGAGATTAAAAGACTCAGGAAAATGGCAATGCTGGAAGGTACATATTGTGTGAAACCAGAATACTCACCAGAAGATCATGGTCCATAGAAGAGCTCAAAGGATACCCAGTAATTAAGGCCATTAACTTTTGCATTATTAACCCTTAGGGCATCAATGTAATTAACAACTACTTCCATTGTTCATATATTCATTACTCTCACACACATTTTGAATGCCTGAAACATCCTATTGGCTAGGGCATTCCCCTTCAATGGAACGGCATCCTAGCTTACCATATCTGAATCTTTTAACAACTGGACCACACCTTGAGTTGGGCCTATCTGCACATGACTTCGCTCCAGGGATGTGGCTGGGGATGTGAACCTCATTACCAGAGAACTCATGGTGAATGATCCAATCCTCAAGCCTCATCTTGCTGTTTCAGGCTGATGCACATGCAATCTGTCACAGACTAGCCTCTCTGAAATAAAGTTAAGAATTCAAAATGTTAATTGAGAAGCATTAAACATAAAAGGAAAAATGTGGAGGCAAGGTTGAACAAGGGCAGCTTTTAGACCTTAATGCCCATGGGCAAAGTCTCTTTCAAACTAATGAAGGGAATGCAAAGCAAAGATTGCCTGCTAGAGGGGCTGCACATTTGGTGGAAATGGTTAGGTTCTTGAACCTCCAGTTTCCTCAGTGCTTTGTGTGGGCCACCCAGAAAACAATATGTCATTAGCTCAATTGCTGAGGCTGACAAAGAAAGAATTAAGAACCAGAAGCTGTCAGCTGACTCTACTACTCCTAGCTAGGTTGCACATCCGTTATCTTTTATAATTCATTTTTGAAAGTTAGATGTATTGATTTTTAAAGTGCTTAATTCAATGAGTTCTGACAAATGTATACAGTAGTGTATACAGTAGTATCACTCTCACCACTATCAGGATAACATTTTCATTACCACAAAAAGTTTCCTCATGCCTGTTTGCATTTACTGTATTCTTTGTAGCCCATGACAAACCAGCCATGTGATTTCTGTCCCTATAGTTTTGCCTTTTTTTTAGAATGTCATATGAATGCAATCATAAATTATGTTGTCTTTTTCTCACTAATCATAAAGCTTTTGAGGCTTTTCTATATGGTTGCATAAATGATAAGTTTGCTTTTTTATTGAGTAATATTGCATTTTCTAGTTGGATAATAGTTTGTATACTTATCTGTTTTCCAGTCGATGGATAATTGGGTTATTTCTAGTTTTTTCCAAATAAACTTCCTATAAATATTTTACAAAGGTCTTTTTAAGGAAATATATTTTCATATATCTTAAGTATATACCCAGGAATATGATTACGGATTCATGTGGCAGCTGTATGTTTAATTTTATAAGATACTGTTAAATTGTTTGTAAAGTATCTGTATCAGTTTACTCTCTCCTTAGCAAGGTGTTAGAGTGCCAGTGGTCCACGTCTTTAAGAACACATGGTATTGACAGTTAAAAAAATTTAGCCAGTACAGCAGGTGTATTTCCCTAATGACTAATGATGCTAAACATCTTTTTTCTTCTTTTTTGTTGACATGGAGTTTCACTGTTTTCACCCAGGTGACAATGCAATGGCATGATTTCGGCTCACTGCAACCTCTGCTTCCCAGGTTCAAATGATCCTCCTGCCTCAACCTCCTGAGTAGCTGGAATTACAGGTGCCCGCCACCACACCTGACAAATTTTTGTATTTTTAGTAGATACGGGGTTTAACCACGTTGGCCAGGCTGGTCTTGAACTCCTAACCTCAGGCGATACACCCGCCTCGGCCTCCCAAAGTGAGCATCTTTTTATGTGCTTATTTTCCACCCATATGTCTTCTTTGGTGAAATGTTTTATTGATTTTAAGTGTTCTTTATATATTCCAGTTACAACTTTTTCATCAGATATGAGTCTTGCAAATACTTTTTCAACATCTGTACCTTGTCTTTTTATTTAATAGTGTCTTTTGTGTGGCACTATTCCCAATAGCAAAGACTTGGAACCAACCCAAATGTCCATCAATGATAGACTGGATTAACAAAATGTGGCACATATAAACTGTGGAATACTCTGCAGCCATAAAAAAGGATGAGTTCATGTCATTTGTAGGGACATGGATGCAGCTGGAAGTCATCATTCTGAGCAAACTATCACAAGGACTGGAAACCAAACACCACATATTCTCACTCATAGGTGGGAATTGAACAATGAGAACACCTGGACACAGGATGGGGAACTTCACATACTGGGGCCTGTCATGGGGTGGAGGGAGCCGGGGGGTATAGCATTAGGAGATATACCTAATGTAAATGATGAGTTAATGGGTGGGGCACACCAACACGGCAGATGTATACATATGTAACAAACCTGCACATTGTACACATGTGCCCTAGAACTTAAAGTTAATTTTAAAAAGTGTGTTTTGAAGAGTGGATTTACATTTTGATAAACCCCAGTTTGTCAGTTTTTCTTTATGATTCATGCATGTGTGTATTTCTTCATGTCCTGTGTAAGAATTATTTGAATTCCTAGTTACAGGTATCTTTCCTATATTGTCTCTTAAAACTTTAGAGTTCTAGGTTTCACATTTAAGTTTGCATTAATAATTTACTGTAAACTAATTTTGTAAATTTTGTTAGGTAAGGGTCAAGGCTTTTTATTTTCTAATTTAAATATCCAACTGTTTCAGCACTATTTATTGAAAAGACTATTCTTTTTCTATTGAATTTTTTAGGTACTTTTGTTGAAAATTCTTTGACTGTATATGTACCTGTCTATTTTTTGTGGATTTCTATTCTATTCCACTGATTTATATGTCTATCTTTATGCCAACATCACATTGCCTTTAAGTTTTAAAATCAGGTAACATGAGTCCTCAAACTTTTTTTTATTAATTACTTAAAATTCTGGTTCCTTTGCTTTTCCATTTGAAGTTTAGAATCACCTAAATTTGTAGAAATCACCTTGTTGATTCCTACAAATAAGCCTGCTAGGATTTTGCTAAAACAGGTATCAATTTAGAGAGAATTACATCTTAACATATTGAGTCTTCTGATCTATGAATGCTGTAAATCTCTTCATTTATTTGGGTTTTATTTATTTCTATCATTAATGTTTTGTAGCTGTATTGATCTGTTTTCATGCTGCTAACAAAGACATACTTGAGACTGGGAAGAAAAAGAGGTTTAATTGGACTTACAGTTTCACATGGCTGGGGAGGCCTCAGAATTATGTTGGGAGATGAAAGGCACTTCTCACATGGCAGTGGCAAGACAATACTGAGGAAGAAGCAAAAGTGGAAACCCATGATAAACCCAACAGATCTCATGAGACTTACTCACTATCACAAGAATAGCATGATTCAATTACGTCCCCTGGGGTCCCTCCCACAACACCTGGGAATTCTGGGAGATACAATTCAAGTTGAGATTTGGGTGGGGGCACAGCCAAATCATATCAGTAACTTTCAGTATCTTGTAAATATTTTGTTATGTCTGTCCCTAGAAATTTCATTTTTTAATGCTCTTGTAAATAGAATTTTTAAAAGTCACTTTCTAATTGATTATTGATAGTATATAGAAATAAAATAGATTTTTCTCTGTTAACCTTGCATCATGCAACTTTCTTAAACTTATCAGTTCTACTGGCTACTTTTTGTGTGATTTTGTATGCAGAAGATCATAAATTAAACCTTTTATTTCTCTATATCTAATTTGTATACTTTTATTATTATTATTTATTTTTCATTCTTTAATGCACTGCATAAAACCTCCAAGATAATGTGTAATAGAAGTAGAGAAGGGGATATTATTGTTTTTTTTCCTCAATTTTAAGAAGGCATTCCCATTATTAAATATGTTAGCTGTAGTGGGTTTTTTTTGTAGATACCCTTTATCAGTTTGAGGATGTCTCCTACTAGTCCTAGTTTACCAAGAGTATTTGACATAAATGGATATTAAATTTTGTCAGATGATATTTTTCTGTTTATTGAAATAATCTTATGGTTTTTCAGGTTCCTTACTTTCAGTTTGTTGATAAAGTGATTTACATTGATTGATTTTTCAAAGGTTTAACCAATCTTGCATTCCTGGGAGAAACCCAGTTTGCTCATGTTGTATATGTAATGTTGGATTAAGTTTGCTACTATTTTGTTGAGAATTTTTATATCCACTTAAGTAATTAATTAATATTTTGATGTTCTGTTTATTTTTTTCATTCATTTTATGTATTTGTCTTTAGTCTTTTTGTAAGGCCTTTTCTGATTTTGTTTCAGGGTAATTCTGACTTCAGAAATAATTTAGGATGTTTTACTTGCTCTTCTAACTTTTTGGTAATTTGTAGAGTTGATATTATTTCTTCCTTAATTGACTGGTAGAGTTCACCAGTGAAGCCTTCTACCACTGGAGTTTTCTTGGAGAGAAGGATGATAACTACAAACTCTATTTTAAAAATAGATAATAGGGAATATCAGGTTCTTTCTTTCTTTCTAAATATGTTTGTAGTTTGTATTGTTCAAGGTATTCGTTCATTTCACCTAATCAATCTATAGGCATAAAGTCATTCTTAATCTCTTGTTATCATTTTAATATATGTAGTAAAATCTGTAGGGATATTCATTTTTTATCCCTGATATTACTAGGTCATTTTTAATCTATCAGTTTTAATGATCTTTTTAAAGAAACAGCTTTTTAACATGAATTGTTTTCTCTACTATTTTGTTGTTTTCTATTTTATTGATTTCTGCTCTTATTTTTATTATTTCTTCCTAGTTGCATTGTGATTAATTTGTTTTTGTTTTCTAGTGCTTTAATGTAGAATATTAGTTTATTGATTTTAAACTATTCTTCTGCTATACAAACTTGAAATTCCATATGTTTTCCTCTATGCACTGATTTAGTTGGATTTCACAAATTTTGATGTTTGATGTTTGTTTTTATTTTCATTTCTATGTTTATTTTAATTTTCACTCAATTCAAAAGACTTTATAATTTCCTTTATAACTCTTGAAGTATGTTGTTTAACTTCTAAATGTTAGAAAATTTTTCAAAATGTCATTTTGATATTAATTTGTAGTTAAATTCTATTATGGAAGGAGAGTGTTTTATATTCTTTGTGATTTAATTCTTTTTACATTTATTGACATTTACTTTATCTTGCAGTATATGGTCTATCTTAGTTGATGTTACAGGTTCACTTGAATGTGTATTCCCTCTTGTAGGTATATTTTTAGAATTGCTATTCTATTTAGAATACCAATTAAGCCAAGTTGCTTGTTGTGTTGTTCAGGCCTTGTGTATCCTTACTGATTTCCTGTCTACTTATTCTAGCTATTACTTAGAGATGGATATCATTATGTCCAACTATAATTAAAGGTTTACCTGTATCTTTTAAAATATTATCTTTTTGATTTATGTATTTTGATATTCTGATGTTGGATACATATACTTCATGATTTTTTATTTCTTCTTGAAATAAAATTGAGCTATATCATTGTTCAATATCATCTTCACTCTTGGCAAGATTTTTCTGATATTTATGTAGACACTCAAGCTTTCTTTTAAACAGTATTTGCATGATATTTTTTCCCTCCTAGCCTCTTTGAGCCTAAAATAAATTTACAAAGCTTAAAATAAATTTATGGAGAAAACTATACAGACAAAATCCAATATTGATGACAGCTTGCTAGTAATTAAAGAGCAAATAAAATTACATTTAAAAAAATTATGACCATTTTCTTCAGAATATAATTTAGATTCTCAATTTTTTTTTTTTTTTTTTTTTGGTAGTGGAGTCTCGCTCTGTTGCACAGGCTGGAGTACAGTGGCATGATCTTGGCTCACTGCAACCTCCACCTCCTGGGTTCAAATGATTCTCCTGCCTCAGCCTCCCGAATAGCTGGGGTTACAGAAGCATGCCATCACACCTGGCTAATTTTTTGTATTTTTAATAGAGACAAGGTTTCACCATGTTGGCCAGGCTGGTCTCAAACTGCTGACCTCAGGTGATCCACCCACCTTGGTCTCCCAAAGTGCTGGGTTTACAGGTGTGAGCCACCACGCCTGGCCTCATTTTTGTTCTTACTTTAGCTATCTGCTTAAATTTTATTTATTCAGTCAGTAAGCATCTACAATCTCTTTGTAAGCAAAAAGTTCTCTTCTAAGATTTTGTTTCACTTTACTTGGCCTCTGCTACTGCTTTTAATGAGAGTTTATGCATTTCTTAAAATGTTCCCTTTCTTTGGCCTTTATTACTTTGTAGCCTCTTATTTGTCTTCTAGATGTTCTAATATCTAGTATAATTGTTTTACCATTTCCTTTTCTCTCACTAATTTGGATCTCTCCCAAATGACATTTCTCTCATTTACACCTCTTTTATATTCCACTACTTAAATATGTCACACACTTTTATGTCTTCTATGAACTTTGGTCAGATGTTCAAGCATGTCTGTTCTTCTGGGCTTTTAGCTCCATATCTACTTCTTATTGTTATTTTTTGTCAAACCAATAACAAAACGCCTTTTAAAATAGGTCATTATTTTTCTTTCACTGAATTCTACTTCCCATGCCAAAATGCCATTTTTATTATGATAATACAATCTTTTTGACCTTACAGATTTTATATTTTAGAGTATCTTCAAAATCTCCTTGATGAAAAATTCTAATTGGTAATGAAAACTGGACTCTTGCTGATTCTTTTATTTATAATTACTCTTAACATATACATTTTAAAAATTATTCTTATAAATTGCTAATTGAGTCAAACCAATTGACTTGGTTTGTTGCAATGCCTTACCTGGTTGTTCGGTCTGAACATCCTTCATAGTTCTTTATGATCTGCTGCCCGATTATGCTTCTGGGAAATTGTTTCAAAACATTTCCTTCCTCTTGTTCCTTTTTCCTTCTACTGTCTTCTTTCCTTCTATCAGCTATCTATAGTCTGCATTCCTACAGAAGAATTTGAGGCAATTGACAAGAGAAATGTGTATATCTTATAATAAAAAGATTTTAAAAGATGGAGAGAAAGAAAAGGTTGAAGAAATGGAGTGAAGCTGAGGTTGAGGCTAGTGTCAAAATGTATGCCAGATTTAAAAGAGAAAAATAAGCTAGCCGTATGCATCAGATTGAAACTGGACTGCTTCGTCACCCCATATTCAAAAATCGCCTCAAGATGGTTTAAAGACTTAAATGTAAAACCAGGAACTATAAAAACTCTGGAAGACAACCTGGGAAACACCATTCTGGTTATAGAAATGGGCAAATATTTCATGATGAAGAAAGCAATTGCAGTGAAAGCAAAACTGCTTGTCAGTCAGAAACAATTGCAATGAAAGCAAAAACTGACAAATGAGACCTAATTAACTACAGTGTTTCTGCATAACAAAAGAAACTATCAATAGAGTAAGCAGACAATCTACAGATTTGGAGAAAATTTTCGAAAACTATGCATCTGACAAAGGTCTACTATCCAGTATCTATAAGGAACTTAAACAAATTTACAAGGAAAAAACAAACAATCCCATTAAAAAGTGGGCAAAGGACATGAACAGACACTTTGCAAAAGAAGACATCCATGCAGCCAACAAGGATATGAAAAAAGCTTGTATCACTAATCCTTAGAGAAATGCAAATCAAAACCACAAATGAGAATATCTCACATAAGTCAGAATGGCTATTACTAAAACGACAAAAAATAACAGGGTGTGGAGAAAAGGGAACACTTACACACTGTTGGGGGGACTGCAAATTAGTTCAACCATTGTGGAAAGCCTCGTGGCAATTCCTCAACAAGCCAAAAACGGAACTACCATCTGACCCAGCAACCCCATTACTGGGTTTATATTTATATTCCCAAAGGAATATAAATCATTTTATCATAAAGACACTTGCACATATATATTCACCGCAGCACTATTCACAATTGTAAAAATATAGAATCAACTTAAATGCCCATCAATGACAAACTAGATAAAGAAAATGTGGTACATATACATCACAGAATACTATGCAGCCATAAAAAATAATTGGATTATATTCTTTGCAGGGACATAAATGGATATGGAGGGCATTATCGTTAGCAAACTAATGCAGCAATAGAAAACCAAATATTGTATGTTCTCACTTATAAGTGGGAGCTAAATAATCAGAACACACGGACACAAAGAGGGGAATGACAGACACTAGGGCCTACTTGAGGGTAGAGGGTGGGAGGAGGAAGAGGAACAACAACAACAAAATAGCTATTGGATACTAAGCTTAGTACCTGGGTGACAGAATAATCTGTATATTAAAACCCCGGGATATAAGTTTACTTATGGAACAAACCTGCATGTGTACCCCAGAATATAAAATAAAAGTTTAAGAATAAAAAAAGAAAGAGAATTATTTACATCACATAATTCAGTATCCACCCAGAACAAGAAAGCCATTGAGCAGGTGAAGCACAGATATTTCTGACTGTAACATCTAAGATTAATTTTTCTTTCAAGGAATTGTATAGTGAGAACCTAGCATGACAGAGTGAATCATAATTTCCATCAACATTTTAATAGATAATAAAATACCAAGTTTTACAGAAAAAGAGCAACTCTGTTTTGACCTGTAGGATCAATAATAAATTTTGTAGTGTTTGATTGTAATAGTCTTGACGTTATCACAATAGTCTTGGATTACCTTCCTTGCTGTTTAAGAAAAAAGCAGCTTTCCACTTAAAGACCCTATCACATTTTCTAATTGTATTTATCAAAATGTATCTTTCATTATTATTTGTTAAGCAACTATATTAAACAATTGTCTTAAGTTGACATTAGCCATAAGAGACACTGCTGTTTGTGCTTTTGTTCATTCAAATGATTTTATCTGTTTTTTATTTTCTTGTTGTTGTTGTTACCTTTCCCTCATTAGAATTTCAGAAGACACTGATTTTCAAGAATTAATATTGTCCTTGTACTGTTTTCGATGTCCACTTGATTGGGCTCTGATGAGACATTCAATATAACATGGTAGAAGATCTTAGCAAGGTTTCTATAATATAGTTAGTTACAAGGCTTAAGACACCATTGAATATGCTTGGCTTTTACTTTCATTCAAAATGTTTTACCTAGATAGGACTCATTCTTCCTCCCAGGATTGTTTTCATTTTTTACATCTTCCTTTAGCCATTCCTTACAATCTCCTGCTGTCCCTACAAATGCACACAAATACATCAAAGATGTGAATCTGTTCTACTACCTAATTGCTCATATTTTCTACTAACCAGAGGATCAGAACTTTTAACTCATATAATGTAAAGGATGATTGGTAGGCATAGGGACATATATTTTTATTTTTTCTGGTAAGGACTATGCTGAGAATTAAAAACAAAATTATTTAGTAGTTTCTATATTACTCATAAATATTTTGAATAATGTTGCTATTAGGAAGCCAATCTTGAGTTTATGAAGAGTCTGGCATTAAGTTAGTAATGTTTCACTTGTAATTTTTCAATGAAACTGTCAAGTTATATCGTTGACATAAAGAACTTATTTTGTCTACATTGTTAACTACTTGTGATCTCCTGGGAGCTGGGGTAAGCTAGAAAGAAATAGACTTGCTGTAGTATCTATTTCAGAGAATGAGAGGAAAAACACCTATCTAGTGATCAAATAGGACAAAGAGTTTCATGCATGACTTAGGAGAGGTAAATTGAAGGAAGGAAGGAAATTGTTCAGAAAAATTAGTACATGAACCAAGAATTTTGAAGGATTCATTGTATTTGTTTCAGGAAGCAAAGTTGATATCAACTCCCACTTCCCACTCCCTTTTTAGTTTAAGCACCTTAGAAACATAGAGTTGAGTAAATGTGCTTCTCATTCTATAGCATTATTACCCTGAGTCCCTGCTGGATTCTTTTTTAATTAAATTTTATTTTAAAATGTTTTCCCTCTTTATCCCCCTTTTATTTATTTATTTAAATCAACACATGAAAAATTATATATATATTTGTATGTATTTGCTTATATTCGTTTGAAAAATTATATATATTTAGGGTATAAAAAGTGATGTTTTGATATACGTATACATTGTGGAATGATTAACTCAAGCTATTACATACCCATGATCTCACATCCCTATTATTGTTTGTGATGAGAACAATTAATATCCACTCTTTCAGCAATTTTTGAGTATACTACGCTTCATTATTAATGAAGCCGCCATGCTGTGCCATACATCTTGAGAACTTATTCCTTCTGTGTGACTGAAACTTTGTATCCTTGACCAATATCTCATTCCCCATCCCTCTCCAATCTCTGGCAACCATTTTCATCTCCATTTCCAATTACATTTCTTTTTATCCACATACAACTACTCCAGAATATTTATTTTCTTTTGTTTTATTGTTTTCATACGTTTATTTAAACATGTGCTTTTCTAGAAAAAAATTGTGATTACATTTATACAGAAATATGAATTACACTATATATGCTTTCTTTCTCTCTCTCTCTCTCTCTCTTTCGACAACATTTATTGAGTAAGCCCCTGGCATATTTCATCAAACTGGATCCCAGGACTACCCTATGAGGTAGTAGTATTGTAAGCCCCATGGTACAGATAAGGAACACGGGGCTCAGAGAGGTGAAGTGACTTGCCCAAAGTCACACAGCAAATGCTTGACAACTCTTGGATTTGAAGCCAGATCTGTCTCATAGCTAGCCGTGACACTTGAGTGCCTCCTAAAAGCCTACATCACAGAGCTGTTGGAGAACGCTGTGGAGAACTGTCTGAAAAGGTTCAACAGATAAACTCCAAAGAGTTTATGGCAGGCCTCCTGAAGAGCAGCTGACTGGAGCCCACCCAGAGGCAGCCTGGAGGCAGAGTGGGCAGGACTGCCCTGTCTTCTCTTCCAGGGGGCCCAACTACCAGCCTAGACCAGCAGGATGCTGGGCTGCTGAGGCTTCGGCCATTTCTCTGTTGCCATGGCTCTGCCCAGGAACTGTGGGTGGCCCTGCCCCTGACCCCAGAATGTTGCAGGGCTTTCCAGCAGGAGAGGGGACACAGGAAGGCGGCCATGGGCCAAAGTTTATGAATGACATTCAGAAGGATTTCTGCCAGTGACTCGATGGCTCGCTTCCACTGGGAAGGATCTCCAGTCTGCCCCCAGGGAACCTGGACCCAAACATGAGCATCAGGCCTGCCCCGGAAATGGACACCCCAGGTCCGTCACTCTGAGGCCTGGATGTAGACGGGCACAGCGAGCATGGCACATGGGCCCTTGGTCCTGGCCTGCAGCTCCGCCAGAGCCAGGTTGGAGCCCAGCCCCTAAGCGTGTCCAGGTACCACCAGCTCAGGTTCCGCACCCACCACACCACCCACGACAATGGACAGCACTGCGTCTGGCTCTGCAAAGGGTAGCTTGCCTGGGACCGCCTCGGGTACCAGGCCAGCCCCTGCGTCCTTCAGCTCCTCCAGCCTCAGCGGGTCAGGCAAGGGGGTCACCACCTTGTGCCCACCACTGCCGCCACTGCGCGGGGCTGCCATCCTCTGGGGGGCGGGTGAGGCGCCGGGTTTGCAGGTCCTTGTCCTTTTGATGGCTGAGACGACAGCGGCGATCTTTGAGGTATTTGTGGCGGAAAAAGCCCTTGGCGCAGCCAGCCCAGCGGAACTTGTAGTTGCCCGTGTGGGCGCGCTGGTGCTCGGCGAGGTGGGCACAGCGGCTGAAGGACTTGCTGCACAGGGCACATTTGTGGAGCTTCATGCCGGAGTGGGAGAGGATGTGGGCCTTCAGCTTGTCCGGCCGGTTGAACTTCTTACCGCAGCCTGTGTGCGTCGATAAAGGGTATTTGCATTTCTTGAAACGCTGGTCGATCAACATGTGTCTCTTAAGTTTGTCCTTGCGGTTGAATGCAGACTCGCACACTGAGCATTTGTAGGGCTTCTCGCCTGAGTGGATGTGAGCGTAGTCTGAGGTAATGCTCCTGCCGGGAGGACTTCTTGCACACCTGGCACTTGAACCTGCCCCCGCTGCCGTGGGTGGGCAGATGACGCCGCAGGTAGCGTTCACAAGGAAACACCTTCTAGCAGTGTAGGCAGGGGAAGTTGTGGGTGGCGGTCTGCAGGTGATGCTCCAGGGCCTCTGTGGTGGGTATTTGATGATACATTTGACACACTTGTCAATGGCGCTGTCCCTCTTGGGGCTGTGCTGTAGCAGGAGGCTGTGGGAGTGCTGGTGCACGCCCAGGTGGTACAACGAGGGGAAGTCCTTGCCGCAGAGGTGGCAGGGGTAACTCAGCTCCTCCTGGTGGCTCTTGATGTGCTCCAGAAATGTGTTGAACTTTGGGAAACAGCTTTTGACCACATACTTGTACACCTGCTTGTTCCTATGCTGGGTCATGTGAGACTTGAGCTGGAAATAGGTGCTGAACTTGCTGGGGCAGAACTGGCACAAGTAGGAGCTGTAGATGAGGACTACATGCTTGGGTTCCGGCTTGGCCCCCTCGCCCTTGCCGGCTGTGGACAAGGCCTGGGGCTGTGGCGCGCTCGGCAGGGGCTGGCCCAACCCTGTATTTTCCTCATCCTCCTGCCTACTGAGGTTCAGGGCCAAGACCTGTACGGTCACAGAGTTTCCAGACATGGTGCCGCCACTGTGTCCTGGAGGCCATACCTTGGGGGTCTGCCTGTGTTTCCTAACATTAGACTTCTGGGCAAAGGCAGGGCCACATGCAATTCATTGGAAGGGCGTCTCATGGGTGTGGTTTCAGATGTGCTGCTACAGGTCGAAGTTTTTGATGAATGACTTGTCACAGTATGGGCACTTGAGTTTCTGAGACTTTGGCTTCCCTGCAGCTTCCGGGAGTCCCCTGGCACCTTTAGCCCATGGGGTCTTCAGTATTGGTGGAGAGTCAAAGGTGACCACAGTGCCCCCGGTGGCGCTGGTCATGGGGCGGCAGGGTTTGGTCCTTTGGGTTTGAATCCCTGTTTGCCAGGGCTGTAGGCTGCAGGGGTGGGGTATACTGGAGCCTCCACACACTGGTTTGGCACCTCCAGGGGTGGGTAGGTCTGCATCCCCAGCACCTGGATCTCCACCGTTCCACTCCCAGCCAGGGGTGCAGTAGCACTGTACACCTTCACTGCACCATTCCTACCAGCATTGGGATGTGCAGGGGGGCCCAGGCCCTGGGGTGGAGGTAGCGAGGGCTGAGGTGGTGGCGGTGGGGGCAGTGGTGGAGGAGGCAGAGGAGGGGGTGGAGGCTGGGTGAGGTAGCTGGGGACAGAATGTATGTTCAGGCTGCTCTGCACAGGTTGGGGGCCCTAGGGCATAGGCTGGTCCAGGGATGTGAAGGTTGAAATGACAAACATGTGTTTGTGTGTGTTTAACATGAAAAGTTTCTTTTTATAAGCTCTTTAATAAGACAGATGATCTTACCATTTCTTTCTTCTTTATCAAATGTTGAACGGCATTTAAGAAATTTCTAATATGAAATCCTCCTTTTATGCCCGGGATAAGCTCAACTGGATCATTTATTATCTTTATTATTCACTGCTGGCTTGGGTTAGATAATAATTTATCTGCATTGTCTTTTGGATTTTCTACCCGGTATTATCTGTTAATCATTCCTATCTAGTATTACAATAACGAACAATTTTTTCTCTTTTTTTTTTTTTTTTTGAGACGGAGTCTTGCTCTGTCGCCCAGGCTGGAGTGCAGTGGCCGGATCTCAGCTCACTGCAAGCTCCGCCTCCCGGGTTCACGCCATTCTCCTCCCTCAGCCTCCCGAGTAGCTGGGACTACAGGCGTCTGCCACATCGCCCGGCTAGTTTTTTTTTTGTTATTTTTTAGTAGAGACGGGGTTTCACCATGTTAGCCAGGATGGTCTCGATCTCCTGACCTCGTGATTCACCCGTCTCGGCCTCCCAAAGTGCTGGGATTACAGGCTTGAGCCACCGCGCCCGGCCACAATTTTTTCTCTTTAGAGCTTCACTTTCTGATCACCCTACAACCCAACTTATTCCATCTCCGGGTTTGAGTTAGTCTTTCATAAGTCCCATTTTAAGAGTCTAAGGATTTATTAAAACACACTCCATTATCATAGTTCTGATCCTACGCCTGGGAAACTAAAAATTAAGGCAATTCTCAGCTGTTGAACATTGTAGTCCAAGCAAGAGACCTGTGCTTAGAGTGACCAAAGACCAGAGCAGAAATTGAATGGCATTTGAGGAGTGAATAACAAATTGAATATATTTTTAGTTGCATCAGGGCAACAGGGATAAGTAGAGTGATAACTCTTTAGCTGAAATGTTTATTTGAGGACAAAGGCTTGATTCTGTCACCGAGAAAACAAAATAACTGAATGACTCATATTCTGATACCACATTGGCTGAGTTCATTAGAGGTGTTACTTTGTGCCTTTATTGCTTAACTGATAATAAAAATAGCTAACCTTATCGAGCACATTCAAATATTCAGGCAGTACTAAAATCCTTTTATAAACATTTAGTTATTTAATTCTTCAAACACATTTCATGGATGTTGAAATTGAGGCACAGAAGGTTAAGAAAATTCCTAAAGTCTTTCAATTAACATGTAGTAGAGCTGGAATTGAAATTGAAGCGTAGTGTCTCCAGAGCCCGTGGTGGTTTACAGTTTAATAATTGACAACCAGAGTGATTTATCCAGATTTATTAACATAGATTTATTGAGGTATAATTGACAACAATTATACATATTTATGGTATGCAATGTGATGTTTTGAAATACATATACATTAGGAAATGATTATTATAATCAAGCTTATTAACATTTCCATCATAATACCTTTATTTTGTGATGAGAATGTTTAAGGTCTTAGCAAATTTCAAGTATGCAATATGGTGTTATTAACTCTAGTTGCTATTCCATACATTGTATCTCCAGAACTTACTCATTCTAGATTACTGAAACTGTATACCCTTTGACTGACATCTCCCAATTTCCCCTACCCCCCAACCCCCTGGCAACCATCTGTTCTCTGCTTTTATGAGTTTTACTTTTTATATTCCACATATAAGTGAGATCACACAGTATTTGTCTTTCTGTGCCTGGCTTATTTCTCTTGACATAATGTCCTCCAGGTTCATAGTGATGTTGCAGATCATAGGATTTTCTTCATTTTAAAGGCTGAGTAATTCCCTCCTCTCTCTCTCTCTCTCTCTCTCTCTCCCTCTCTAATATATATATATATATATATTAGTGTGTGTGTGTATATATATAGAGAGAGTATATATATATACACACACACACACACAAAACACACATATATCCTGCATTTCTTTATTCATTCATCTATTGATGGACACTTAGGCTGATTCTGTATCTTGGTTCTTGTGAATAATGCTGCAGTGAATATGGGAGTGCAGATATCTTTTTAACATGCTAATTTCATTTCCTTGTATACTCAGAACTTGGATTGCTGGATTATGTGGTAGTTCTATTTTTAATTTTTTAAGAATCTTCATAGTGTTTTGCATAATGACTATACCAAGTTGTATTCCTACCAATAGTATGCAAGGATTCCCTTTTCTCCACATACTTGCCAAAGCTTGTTATCTTTTGTCTTTTTGATAATAGTCATTCTAACAGGTGTGAAGTGTTATCTCACTGTGGTTCTGATTTGCTTTCCCCGATGACTAGTGATGTCGAGCACTTTTTCATGACAATCACACACTGTGTAACAACATTTTGGTCAATGACACACTGATGCAAGGTGGTCCCATATGACTATAATGAACCTGAAAAATTCTTATTTCCTAGTGATGTCATAATGCAGTGCATTACTCATATTTGTAGTGATGCTGGTATAAACAAACTACTGTGCTGCCAGTCATATAAAATTATGTCACAGATGCTGGGTGTGGTGGCTCATGCTTTTAATCCTAGCACTTTGGTAGGTTAAGATGGGAGTATTGCTTGATCCCAGGAATTTGAGACCAGCCTGGGCAATATAGTGAGTCCCCCATCTCTACAAAAATTACAAAATTGGCCAGGCATGGTGGGAATGCCACAGACAGACACTCAATGCCAGTCAGTGTAGAAAGCTGGGAGAGGGTGTGTACCCCAAAAAGTCACAGGGGTGGAGCTACCCAAGGCCATGGGAGCACACCTGTTGCATCAGTGTGACATGGAGTCAAAGGAGATCATTTTGGACTTTGTGACCTGGATTTGAGACATGGAGTCAAAGGAGGTCATTTTGGAACTTAAAAATATGACTTCCTTATTGGATTTGACTTAGCCCTTTTCGACCTTATAGGCCTTTCTTTGGCCTGTCGCCCTTTCATTTTGGCCAATTTCTTCCATTTGGAATGGGTGTGTTTACTCAATGCCTTTACCTGCCTTGTATCTAAGAAGTAACTAACTTGCTATTGATTTTACAGGCAGGCTCATAGGTGGAAGGGACTTGCCTTGTCTCAGATAAGACTTTGGGCTTGGACTTTTGGGTTAATGCTAGAGTGAGTTAAGACTTTGGGGGACTGTTGGAAGGGCATGATTGTGTTTTGAAATGTGAGGACATGAGATTTGGGAGGGGCCAGGGGCAGAATAATACAGTTCGGCTGTGTCCGCACCCAAACCTCAACTTGAATTGTAATTTGAATTGTAATCCCCGTGTGTTGGGGTGGGATCTTGGGGAAGGTGATTAGATCAAGGGAGTGGTTCCTCCATGCTGTCCTTGTGATAGTGAGTGAGTTCTCACAAGATTTGATGGCTGTATTAAGGGGCTTTTCCCTGCCTTCACTTGACACTTCTCCTTGCTGCCGTCATGTGAAGAAGGACGTGTTTGCTTCCCCTTTTGCCATGATTGTAAGTTACCTGAGGCCTTCCCAGTCATGCTGAACTATGAGTCCATTAAACTTCTTCCTTTTCTAAATTATCCAGTCTTGGGTATGTCTTTATTAGCAGTGTGAGAATGGACTAATACAGACCCTATCTCAAAAATGAAAAAAAGTGTAGCATATATAATTGTGTATAGTACATACTACTTGATAATATTAACAAATGATTATTTTACTGGTTTATATATTTACTACACTATTTATCATTATTTTAGAGTGCACTCCTTCTACTTATTTTTAAAAAAATTAACTGTAAAACAGCCTCAGGCAGGTCCTTCAGGAAATATTCCAGAAGAAGGCATTGTTATCATAGGAGATGACAGCTCTATGGCTGTTACTACCCCTGAAGACGTTCCAGTGGGATAAGACATGGAGAGGGAAGACAGTGATATTGATGATCCTGACCCTGTGTAGGCTTATGCTAATGCGTGTGTTTATGTCTTAGTTTTTTAACAAAAATGTTTTAAAAGCAAAAAAGAAAATACAAATTTTAAAAATAGAAAAATGCTTATAGAATCAGGAGATTAAAAAGGAAAATATTTTATGCAATTGTACAGTGTTTCTCTGTTTTAAGCTAAATGTATTACAAAAGAGATAAAAAAGTAAAACATTTTAGAAGTTTATAAAGTAAAAAGTTACAGTAAACTAAGGTTAATTTATTATTTAAGAAAGAATAACAATTTTGTATAACTTTAGTGTAGCCTAGTGCTGTGTTGATAAAGTATACAGTACAGTAATGCCTTAGGCCTTCACATTCACTCACCACTGACTCACTGACTCACTGAAAGCAACTTCCAGTCCTGCAACCACCATTCATGATAAGTACCCTATACATGTATATCATTTTTCGTTTTTTATACATTTTTACAGTACCTTTTATATGTTTAGAAACACAAATACTTATTATTGTGTTCAATTGTCTGCAGTATTCAGTAGAGTAACATGCTGTACATGTTTTTAGCCTAGGGGCAATAGACTATACCATATAGTTTAACTGTTTGGTGGGCTATACTATCTGGGTTTGTGTAAGTACACTCTATGATGTTCAAACAACTACAAAATCACCTAAAGACATTTCTCAGAATGTATTCCTGTTATTAAGTAACGCATGACTATACCTCTTGACCATTTATATGTTGATATGGTTTGGCTCTGTGTCCCCACCCAAATCTCATCTCAAATTGTAATCCCCATAATCCTCACATGTCGAGAGAGAGACTTGGTGGAAGGTGACTGGATCATGGGGGCGGCTTCCTCCATTCTGTTCTCCTGATAGTGAGTGAGTTCTCATGAGATCTGATGGTTTCATAAATGTTTGACAGTTCCTCCTTGACACGCTCTCTTTCCTGTTGTCTTGTGAAGAAGGTTCTTGCTTCTTCTTCACCTTCCTCCATGATTGTAAGTTTCCTGAGGCCTCCCCAAGCATGTGGAATTATGAGTCAATGAAACCTCTGCCCTTTATGTATTACCCAGTCTCTGGTACTTCTTTATAGCAGTGTGAGAAGGGACTAATACACATGTCTTCTTTTGAAAAATATCCATTCAGATCCTTTGACTATTTTCTAATAGGGTTATTTGTTTCCTTGTGATTGAGTGAATTCCTTATACATTTTGGATCTTAACTCTTTTTCAGATGTATGGTTTGTATATTTTTTCTCTCATTCTGTAGGTTGTTCCTTGGCTGTACAGAGTTTTTTTTTTTTTTTTTTTTTTTTAATTTGATGCAGTCCCATTTGTCTATTTTTGTTTTTGTTGTCTGTGCTTTTGGGGACATGTCTAAGAATTTATTGCTTCCTACAATATCAAGAAGCTTTTTACCTGTTTTTCTCTAGTATTTTTGCAGTTTCAGTTTCTTATGTATAAGTTATTAATCTATTTTGAGTTGGTTTTTACATATATAGGGTGATACAAGGGTCTAATTTCATTCTTCCACACTCAGAGAATCAGTTTTCCAAACAACATTTTTTGAAGAGAATGTCTTTTCCCCAATGTGTGTTCTTGGCACTTTCTGCAAGGATCAATTGACCATAAATACGTGCATTTATTTCTGGGCTTTCTGTTCTGGTTCATTGGTTTATATGTCTGTTTTTATGCTGGTATCATGATATTTTGATGGCTATTGTTTTGTAGCATATTTTGAAATCAGGTGATGTGATACCTCCAGCTTTGTTCTTTTTGCTCAAGATTCCTTTGGCTATTTGGGGTCTTTTGTGACACCATTGAAACTTTGCGATGTTTTTGATGTTTTTTTTTTTTTTTTTTCCTGTTTCTGTGAAAATTCCATTGGAATTTTGAGAAAGATTGTATTGGATTTGTGGATCAAGTTGGAAAATATGCACATTTTTGACAATATTAATTCTTCCAATTCATAAACATGTGATATCTTTTTATTTGTGTTCTCAAATGTTTTCATCAGTTGTATAGTTTTTAATATATAGATACTAATATTTTATCTCATGGTTATTTCTGTGTATTTTATTTTCATGCTATTGTAAATGGGATCATTTCCTTAATTTCTTTTTTTTGGATAGTTTGTTGTTAGAGTGTACAAACATAATTGATTTTTCTATGTGAATTTGGTATCCTGAAAATGTACTAAATTTATTAGTTCTAATATTTTTTGGTAGAGTTTTTAAGAAAATGTCACCTGCAAGGAGAGACAGCTCTACTTTTTATTTTCTGATTGAATGTCTTTTTAAATTTTTGTTATTACTTGTTCTTGCCTAATTGCTGTGACTAAAGCTTCCAGAAGTATATTGAATAGAAGTGGCAAGAGTGGTCATCCTTTTCTTATTCCTGATATTAGAGGAAAGCTTTTCACCATTGGATGTGATGTAGCTGTATTTGAGGTACATTTCTTCTATACCAAACTTGTTGAGAGTTTTTATTATAAAAGTGTTTTAAAACATTGTCTAAAGATCAAAGTTTAAGGAAGAAGCATAAAGATTGTGTTTAATGAGTCCTAACTTGATTATTACAAGTTATTAGATGAAATATCTGATTTAAAAATGGTATGATGTAAATAAACCTCTGGCAGTTAGCTTCTCGCTATTTTTAACAATTTGGACTGAAGTATTAAAACTAAATTCAAGTCCATGAAACTGCTTGTTTTTAATAAATTCATTGAATCAATCATTTACAAGTATAGTAGTAAACATTCTTCACAACGTAATTATCCTTCAGTTACTGGTGACTGCATTAATTATAATTTAACAGAAAATAATTGACTAGGCCTAGAAAGCCTAAAAAATGGTTTATTTTCTGCACACACACACAAACACACACAGAATGTCTTTCTCTCCTTTCTTTTACTCTTCTCTGCCTTTTAATATATTTAGAGCCACTACTGAGAGAAAATAAGTAAACAGAGCTATAGATGTCTTCCATTGCACTATGTATCACTGCCAAGTTTGTCAGCATTCTCAATTAATTTGCTTAGTTGATAAATTATTTTTTGTGTTTGTTTTTATTTCTGTTTAATTGGAAAATTATTTAAAATATAACCGTGTATTTGGTCTAAGGGAAGGGTGATAAAAACCCACTACAGTGATCCTTTACCCCTTTTAGAGTTAGAGATGTTCATTTCCAGCACTCAATAAATAATAGGAAGAAATGTCAGGAGATGCATAAACAGAATTTGTTCCCTTTTTTTATGAGCTGGCTCAGTACACCGTTAAGAGCAAACACCCATGTTTGCCTCAATCATATTTTTATAAACAATCACTGAGATAATATGTGTAATATGTACATTTTATATTTATAATATTCAGTTATTGAGTTCTAAACATTTGTACAGTGCATTTTACTAGCATTGTTATTACTATTAAGGATGGGGAATATGCAATGAATTCTTTTTAGTGTACATTAACCTGGTAGTAGATTTATTCTAATCAAGGTAATTATAAGTGAGCTACATAGTTTGATTTCTTTTTAAAATTTAAATGTTGAGACAGTTTTCAGATGTGGACTTATTTCTTGATTTGGCATAACTTACACATTCTAAACCAGAGGCATTTTTTGGTGTAAGAGGTTAAAAGAATATATATTACATCCTCAAAAGTAATTAACATTATAGAAATAGTAGACTTTTAAAATTAAAATTTAATTCCTCTATTTGTTGGATTTTTGCCAACTTGCAATGTTATGACTTTTTAAATGTGTGTTTTACTTACTTTATATATTGTCTGTCTCTTTACATCTATATGTTGATATAGATGCAATTAGATATATAAAGTTTCATGGAAGTGAATAGTTTGATAGTTTACTGAGTGTATTTTGTATATGATATAATAGTAGTAGTATTTTAACTATCATTTGCTGATGTGTGTCAGTCACTGGGGAGGAGTTTACATGTTTTAACTTGTTTAATGCTCACAACCATCTTGATAGACATGAAATTTTCTCCATTTCAGAAATGGGGAAACTGAGTTGATATGGCTTGGTTGTGTCCCCACCCAAATCTCAGCTTGAATTGTATCTCCCAGAATTCCCACTGTTGTGGGAGGAACCCAAGGGGAGGCAGTTGAATCATGGGGGCTTGTTTTTCCTTGCTATTCTTGTGATAGTGAATAAATGTCATGAGATCTGATGTGTTTATCAGGGGTTTCTGTTTTTGCTTCTTCCTCATTTTCTCTTGCTGCCACCATGTATGAAGTGCCTTTCACCTCCCACCATGATTCTGAGGCCTCCCCAATGGAACTGTCAGTCCAATTAAACCTCTTTTTTCTTCCCAGTCCCAGGTATGTCTTTATCAACAGCATGAAAATAAACTAATACAGTAAATTGGTACCAGTCAAGTTGGCCATTGCTGAAAAGATACCTGAAAATATAGAACTGACTTTTGAACTGGGTAACAGGCAGAGGTTGGAACAGTTTGGAGGGCTCAGAGAAAGTCAGGAAAATGTGGGAAAGTTTGGAACTTCCTAGAGACTTGTTGAATGGCTTTGCCCAAAATGCTGACAGTGATATAGACAATAAGGTCCAGGCTGAGACAGTCTTAGACAGAGATGAGCAACTTGTTGAGAACTGGAGTAAAGTGACTCTTGTTATGTTTTAGCAAAGAGACTGGTGGCATTTTGCCTCTGCCCTAGAGATTTGTGGAACTTTGAACTTGAGAGAGATGATTTAGGGTATCTGGTGGAAGAAATTTCTAAACATCAAAGCATTCAAGAGGCGACTTGGGTACTATAAAAGGCATTCAGTTTTATAAAGGAAGCAGAGCAGAAAAGTTTGGAACATTTGTAGCCTGACTATGCAATGGAAAAGAAAAGCCCGTTTTCTGGGGAGAAATTCAAGCTGGCTGCAGAAATTTGCATAAGTGGCAAGGAGCCTAATGTTAATTCCCAACACCATGGGGAAAATGTCTCCAGTCCATGCCAGAGACCCTCACAGCAGCCTCTCCCATAACAGGCCCAGAGGTCCAGGAGGTAAAAATGGTTTAGTGGGCTGGGCCCAGTGTTCTTGGTATCCTGTGCCGCAGCTGCTCCAGCCATAGCTGAAAGGGGACAATGTACAGCTTGGACTGTGGCTTCAGAGGGTGGAAGCCCCAAGTCTTGGCAGCTTGCACATGGTGTTGAGCCTGTGGGTACACAGAAGTCAAGAACTGAGGTTTGGGGACCTCCGCCTGGATTTCAGAAGATGTATGAAAATGTCTGAATGCCCAGGCAAAAGTTTGCTGCAGGGGCAGGGCCTTCATGGAGAACCTCTGCTAGGGCAGTGTGGAAAGGAAATGTGGGATCAGAGCCCCCACACAGAGTCCCTACTGGGTCACTGCCTAGTGGAGCTGTGAAAAGAGGGCCACCATCTCCAGATCCCAGAATGGTAGATCTGCAGATAGCTTGCACTGTGTACCTGAAAAAGAAATAGACACTCAATGACAGCTCATGAAAACAGTCAGGAGGGAGGCTGTACCCTGCATAGCCACAAGGGCAGAATGGCCAAGACCATGAAAACCCATGTCTTGAATCATTGTGACCTGGATGTGAGAGTTGGAGTCAAAAGAGATCATTTTGGACCTTTAAAATTTGACTGCCCCGCTGGATTTTGGATTTGCATGGGCCCTGTAACCCCTTTGTTTTGGCGAATTTATCCCATTTGGAATGGCAATATTTACCCGATACCTGTACCCCCACTGTATCTAGGAAGTAACTAGCTTGCTTTTGATTTTACAGACTCATAGGCAGAAAGGACTTGCCTTGTCTCAGATGAGACTTTAGGCTGTAGACTTTTGGATTGATGCTGAACTGAGTTAAGACTTTGGGGGACTGTTAGGAAGGCATGGTTTTTTTTTGAAATGTGAGGACATGAGATTTGGAGGAGGCAGGGGTGGAATGATATGGTTCAACTGTGTCCCCACCTGAATCTCAACTTGAATTGCATCTCGGAGAATTCCCATGTGTTGTGGGAAGAACCTAGTGGGGAGGTAATTCAATCATGGAGGCCGGTCTTTCCCTTGCTATTCTCATGATAGTGAGTAAGTATCATGAGATCTGATGGGTTTATCAGGGATTTCTGCTTTTGCGTCTCTCATTTTCTCTTGCCACCACTATGTAAGAAATGCCTTTCATCTCCCACCATGATTCTGAGGCCTCCCAAGCCATGTGGAAGTGTAAATCCAATTAAACCTCCTTTTCTTCCCAGTCTTGGGTATGTCTTTATCAGCAGCATGAAAACGAACTAATACATGAGTGCACAGAGTTTATATGCAAGTTTGTACAACCAATAAAAGGCAGAAGCAGGATGAAGACTCTAGCTTTCCGACATCAGAGCAAACTGCTCTGGATTTCTAATAATATTCTCTTGCCTCATATAACAAAATTGGGCGATGTATAATCTATCTTCAGATTGTAGCCTCTTGCTTAGACATTATTCCATGTATTCTCAGTCATAGAATTCATATGACCAAACAATATTAAGGTAAAATTATAAGCACTGAGTGCCACCTGACAATATTGGGTTTGAAAAGGATGTTATGAAATGCAGGTTTGTCTTTATCAGAATTTAAGTAGCCTGTTCAATTCACTCTAAATAGGAGATCAGGCAATGAGGCTTTTGGTGACTAAACATCCATGTCATTAATATGTTTATTTAACACAATATTAAATCAGTTTTGAAAAGGTGCAGGTGTGTTTGGGTAGCTTTTCTCTCTAAGTAGTGAATTTGCAACGTTAGCAAAAACGTTTTTGCCCTTGGATTTGGACAGTGATAACAAACTTTCTCAGCCTAAGAAAAAACTGGAACTCCAACTTAAAATTTTTCTCTGTGATTTCAAAGTGTTTTAACTCTAAGTAGCCTGGGAGAAGCTCACAACAATAAATAAATCTGTTTATATAAGTGCTGAAAAACATTTCCTTTTAATAGAAATAGTTGCTCAGTAAATAATCTTAAAGCAAAGAAGCTACAGTATAGGAAATAACTTATTTGTGGATTCTGACTGTTATCCCTAAGTTTAAAATGATTCTGCTGTTTTGAATCTTGTTCATCCTTTTTTCCAATACAAACTATTAGCTCTGATTTCAATTCCTCTGTGAACATGAAGACTGTTCTAACACAGGCTCTTTGTATTTGCTGTTCTTTCTGCTTGAAAAGCTCTTCTGTCTGTTCCATCAGTGTATGGCTGGCTCCTTCTTGTCATTCTGATCTTAGTTCATATGTCACCTTTCAATCAGTTCTCCCAACTGTTCATCTAAACCAGTCACCCAGTCACATACTACATACAACATTGCTCTATTTTATTTTTCTCTGAGGTCTCATTACTTTATATATTTTTGTTTGCATTGATTGATTAATATATGCAATGTTTTTCTCCTTAACTGCGTTTAAGCTCCATACGAGCAAATATCTTTTCTCTTTGCTCACCTCTGTCTTATCAGAATCAGTCATAGCACCTGTTAAATATTAGCAGTAAGATTATTTGTCATTTATTTTGCAACACTAATGTTTAGCCAGAATTGACAATGGGGTCCTGTGTATGATACCCGTGGCCTAGCGTAAGAAGTAAATGATTTAATTTATGCAGTTTGAACATACATGATTTAAAAAATTACATTACAAAAACCTACACCTACATATGTCTTTTAAAAGCTTATTTCAATTGTATAATTATGTGATAAGGAAAATTGCTCCTAAGTGAAATTGCTGGGTCAATGGTGATATAGCAACTGTAGCAATATAAGTATATAATATTATATATACATATATACACACACAATATAATTTCTATTTTTTATTTGTGATAAAGTACACATGTAACATTAAATTTACCATCTTAACCGTTTTTAGTGCAGAGTCCAGTGGTGTTCATTATATTTACCTTGTTGTGTGCCCTATCTCTGGAGCTTTTCACCTTGTAAAGCTAAAACTTCATACCCTCATAGAAGTTGTTGTTCCGACAACAACTCTTCATTTGCTTATTCTCCAGTTCCTGGCAACCTTATTCTACTTTCTGTTTCTATGAATCTGACTACTCTAGGTACCTCATCTAAGTGGAATCACACAATATTGCCTTGTTTTGTGACTGGCTTATTTTACTTAATGTCCTCAAGGATTGTCCATGTTGTAGCATCTACCAAAATTTCCTTCATTTTTGAGGCTGAATAATATTCCATTGTGTGTATATACTACATTTTGTTTATCCATTCATTTATTAATAGACACTTGGGTTGCTTCTATCTTTTGGTCTTTGTGAATGATGCTACTATGGACATAGATGTACAAATATTTCTTTGAGAGCATGCTTTCAGTCTTTTGGATATATGCCTGTTAGTGGGATTGCTGTATCATAGTATTTTTAGTTTTAGTTTTTTTTAGGAACCATCATACTTTTTTCATAGTAGCTGCACCATTTGACATTTCCACCAACAGCGCACAAGTGTTCCAGTTTCTCTGCATCCAAGTCAATGCTTCTTACTTTCTGATATTTTAATAGTAACCATTCTGATGGGTGTGAGGAGTAGCCGTTACATACTGAAATATATCGTCAAACAAATGTCTCTTAGTAGAACCTGGAAATTATACTAGAGTTGTTGTAGGAGGTATGGACAATTGTGGGACATGAGGCTTTGAACATTGCCACTTTCTATACCTGCCCAATATGGATCTCATTTCTTTGCACCTGAGCTGCAAGAACTTCTGCAGGAAAAAATACCAGACACTAGCCTGTTAGCAGTGTGGCTTCTGTTCTTCTAAGTAGACTGATGCCGTGTCTTACCTGTAGTAGTGTCAAGAATCAGTGTTTAGATGAGCCTAAGAAGACTCCAGATGTGGATTACAAAACTCTAATACTGTGTGGTGCTAGATCATGACTAAATGCTTTGTTTTCTCTTGATATTTTAAATATAATTTGCAGGAATGTTGTATGCTTTTGATTTTCTCTTTATGAAATGGTAATAATGATACATTTCCCATTAAATCTTTAAATATTCATTAATAACTTTTAGGGTCACTTAAATGTATAATTGACTTTATCTCAGAATGTATTTTACATGTATAATGCTTATGTTCTCTCATTTTGTAATTTTAAAAAAGGAAAAGAGCAAAAACACATTAAGTGCATATTTGCACATTTAGAATGGAGTACTTCTTATGGTTTTTATATTAGTACATATACTAATATATTTTTTGGTATTATTACTATATTAGTATTTAAGCATATCCTTCTGCAAATATCTAAATTAGTAGCAGTGCTTCAAATATCCCAACCAGCATACAATTTATACAAGGAATATGAATATAAAACGAGTTGATTCTAAAACTCACTAGATGAAATAGATTGTATAATTTTCTGAAGAGTACATGATTTTTCTTCATTTTAGAGTCCCTTTTCAGCTCCTGAAAAGTTAGCTGTTTCTGATATAGTTATTAGATATAGCCCTAACAGTAGTTATTAATGATATCAACTCACACAGTGTTATTATTAACGCATAGAAAATGATAGCATTATGGGTTATATTTTTACTGTACCTACTCCTTAGGATAGATCATGTCATGGTTGAATAAAACTCCAAAACAGAACAACAAGAAAACCTAATGTCCCACACAAGACCAAAGAGGAATGATTTTTGATAGAAATAAGAATGTTAGTATATTGATTAGGGTATGGTCAGCAGGCAGATTATTTAATAAACCTTGTACAAATTTTGCTTCCAAAGTGTCAAACGAGTGTAATGGACTTTATACATTTGCTTCAAAATGTCAAAGGCCTAGTTCAACAGAGCCTATGTGGTGTTGGTTGAAGTTTTACATTTCTTAGTGGGTGTCAGATTCATACTGTATCCATTCCTAAGACAAACTTTTTTAAGTTTAATTTTTATTTTTTGAGGCAAGGCTCACTCTGTCACCCAAGCTAGAGCACAGTGATATAATCATGGTTCACTGTGGGCCCTAAGGAATCCTCCCACCTCAGCCACCAAAGTTGCTGGGACCATAGGCCCATGCCACCACACAGATCATTTTGTTTACTTTTTGTAAAGATGAGCTCTCACTCTGTTTCCCAGGCTGGTCTCAAACGTCTGGGCTTAAGAGATTGTCCCACCTTACTTAGTCTCCCAAAGTGCTGGGATTACAGGTATGAACCACCGTGCCTGGCCACTAGTGCAAACTTAATGTTAGATATCATTTACATCTATCAAGTCAAAAAAAATTCAAAGTCCAATACTAGTGAAACCTTTCACAATATTAATATACAACTTGTTGATTATCTATTGTGTCAAAGCTATGGATAAGCATCTTATTTGGTTCCCACAACAACCTTGAAAGTTAAGTATGCTCATCTCCATCACATAGGTGATAGTAATGAAGCACAGACAAGATAAGCAACAACTTACCTAAAATCAAACAGTTAGTGGCAGGGCTCTGTATGTTTCCAAAATCTGAGCAATACCATATCTACATGTTTTTTTAAACCAAAATAGCAAAATTTTATATTACTCTAGGTTAATATTCTTAAGATATGAGCAATAGTAGGGCAATGAGGTTAAATTAACTGCTGTTATCACTGAGATGGAATAAAACAAAATAAATAAAAATTTTCAAGCAATGTCAATGAATGAAAGTATAGGTTAAAAAAAAAAATCCAGTAGAACACAAAATAATAAAAACAAGCAGAGTATAGCCCTGACTACTTCAACCCAAGGCATATCAGTTATCTACTGTCATGAAAATGCTGCATTAAAACCTACCCCAAAACTCTGTGCCTTAGAACAACCACCGTTTATTCAGCTCACAAGTGTATGGGTTGGCTGGGCTCAGTCCTGCTGCCGTAGAACTGGCTCAGATGATCTTGGCTGGGCTTATTCCGCAGTCTGTGATCCGTTTGTGAGTTGGCTGGGGCTGCCTGCTCTGGAATAGCTTTGGCTGGGATGACTCAAATCTGCTCCATATGACCTCTAAACTTCTTGCTGGCTAGCCTGAGATGTTCTTCTGGCAGAGGCAGGGATCTAATGGAGAAAGGCCTGGGATTAGAACTGGAACCCTATTCTTTCTGTATGAGTCTGTTCACCAAAGCAAGTCACAAGGCTAGCCCTGATGCAAAGGGTGAAGAAATAGATTCCACTTCTTTTTAAGATAACTTGAAAATTTATCTTGCGAAAGGTGTAGATACAGGGAAATGTGCATGAAAAATTGAGCACATTTTAAAAATAACTGGGGCCATTTTTACCTCCACAAATTAACCAACATTGTGAATTTTGTGTTCATTATTCTCTTACTTTCCTTTTTATAAAATTTATTGTATTTATAAGTGTTCCTAAAAAGTATATTTTAAATTTTAGTTGTTTTGACTTTAAAAAGAAATGATAGTACTAGATGTAATCTTTGGGACTTACTTTTTCATGTAACATTTAATTACTAAGAATCATTCACATTATTGTGTGCTGCTATTGTTTATTTGCTCGGCTATCTGTATAACATTCTATTGAATGTATTACCATGGAGTCTTACATTTTCTTGTTGATGGATATTTGGATTTCTTATAGGTTTTTCCATGGTGAACGGTACTGCCATGTACATGTTCCTTAATGCACATACACAATAGTTTCTACTGGGCATGTGCCGTACACTGGAATATATCAGTTGTAGAGTATTATATGAATAGTTAACCTTACTTTCAAAGTAGCTAAACCAATTTCCCCTCCTAACATCAATTAATAAAATATCTTTTGACTCTACATCCTAGTACTTGTCCTAATTTGGTTTATTTTTGCCATTCAACTATTTTAAAAGTACTTTCTCATTGTGCTCTTATTTATCACTAAATATGTTGGATTGAAGATTTTTCAGTCATTTGGTCATTTCTTGGATTATTGATCATTCGTGTTTCTCTTTTGTGAAAAGCCTGTTCATGTCCTTTGCCCTTTTTAAAACTCTGTTATTTGTGCTTTTCCTTTTTATTTGGAGGAACATTTTATTTATACTTTTTGTTACCTATATTTCAAGTTGTTTCTCCCAGTTGTTAATTTGTCTTTTTGTTTTATTTAAGGTGCTTTTGACAGTCAGAATGTGAAATTAACTTGGGCATGAGATTACTGGGAGTCACGGAGTAAGTCAGACATGGGCATACTGGCCTCTTCTCCACACATGCCCTAGGTTATGTACTGCCATTTGAGAAAATGGATGAGAATGGTGGACACCGAGAAGGGCTCTGGTGTAAACGGGAGAAATGGGCAAGAAAATTACTTGCTTTTTTAAAAATTGAATTTTTAGAATGAAAATATAACTTTTGCTGTCTTTTTTCCAAATCATTGTAACATTTTTATTTTTATATCTTTGAGTTTCTGCATTCCTAAGCAATAAAATGGTTAAGTGGTATCTTGAAAAGTTAGCCAGGTATTGGTGGTGTGTGCTTGTAGTCCCAGCTACTTGGGAGGCTGGGGTGGGAGAATAGCTTAAGTCCAGGAGGCAGTAGGGTTGTAGTGAGCTGAGATAGCACCACGGCACTCCAGCCTGGGCGCCTGAAGCGAGACTCTTTCTAAAAAAAAAAAAAATGTATATGTGTATGTGTGTGTGTGTATATATATGTGTGTGTGTATGTATACATCTAATAAATATATTTGTTAGGAAACTATGTAATTCCGACTTAACCTGTTTGTGAACTGATAATTTGTACATTGTTAGGTATCTTCATGAAGGTAAACAGAAAAAGAAAAAAAATGAGAAATTTTAGCTGGTTCCAAATATTATTGTTTATAATAGGTCAAATTAAAATATTTGAGTTACTGGCAACCCTAAAACACTCAGAAATGTATCACTACATAAAAACATTCAAGTATTTAAACTAATGCAGGTGTCAGAAAATATGTAATGTGTAGTATTATAGAGTACAAATTAAAATTATAGAATTCAAAATAGATTTAAAATGTACTGGGACTCACCATTTTTACAAATGTATTGATAAAGTTTCCCAAACATTTTAGCCTTTTATTTGTTGTTGCTTTTGTTTGGTCATAAAACACTCCTACAAAGTTTGTTAGATTATATCATTCTTGAATTAGACAAAAAATGAATTTCCACATACATATCATGAAGAAGACATGTTTTTAAAATGCCATCAAGATGTATTGGTGGTTATTTCATGGATTTCGTGGATTTTTATTTTGTTTTCACAGCTTTACTGTTTTAACTTCTACAGACAGTAGAAAAATGCTCTGAAGCAGTGCACTTCCAAATTTGATCATTATTGACAGGAATTATTTGAAGCACCTGAAATCTGATATGAGCCTTGGACAAAAGTATTCCAGATGATAACATACATGAGTACAAAGCAAGACTTAGAAAGAGCACTATATTTTTGGAAAAAAAGGGAAAGCACACCACTTCACTTGGAATGTTTTATCAAGAGAGGGATACAGAAGTGAAAAGTAATCTCTGTGCTTTATTTGGCATTGTTTCTGTGTTCGATTTTGGTCTTTGAGTTTGGCAAGAGTATGGAGACTCTGGAGAAGGTCCAGCGAAGATCAGCAGAAGTGATGTAAGGAATGGGGACTAGCTCCTAAGGGAGGGCTCAATGGGATCAGGACTGTTTAAATTGGAGAAGGGAAGACGAACGGGCGATTTAACTGTCTTCAAATATTTGAAAGGTTATTATAGGGAAGATGCAGAACAGATGTTCTTTACTTCCACAGGAGACCAAATAAAAGGAAATGCTTTTGAATTGTAGCAAGAGAAAAAGTTCAGTTGGCCATAAAGATGGACATAAGTATAAAGAAGGGATTAAACACTGAAACAGGTAACCAAGGAGTATGGAGAAGTTTAATCCTTAGAGATTTTCAAAAGTAGGACTAGATAGCCATCGCCTCAGATAATTTACGTGTCCTCCCACCTCAGTGCAGGGAACTACCCTATATCTCCTTCTGAAACTCTTCCAACTCTGCGATTCTATGCATGTTTTTTTTCACCCTGGTGGGAGTTACCTAGAAGATAGTCAGTTAGTACCATATATCCAAGGATAGAAGCTAGAATTCAGCAGAAGCAGAGATCAAAGGGTTACCTGGTATTTTCATGGGTGTCTCCGATATCCTCCTAACTAAACAGGTATTGGTGACTGGATCAGGGAAGAGAAAATGTTTCTCACCCGTCCATGTGTAGAACTGTATTGCATGTGGCTTTTTTCTCTAAACTTTCTGAATCAGGAATGATCATTCAAGAAATTATAACAGCTAATGTTATATTGAAGATGAAGCATTGCATTAATTATCTTACTTATCACTGGGTGGTGGTGTTTCCCCTTTCACAGATAAAAAAGTAGACTAAGACAAATTTAATCATTAGCTTAAGGTCCTTCAACAGGTGAATGCAGAATTCAAAGCTTGGCCTGCTTGCCTTTTTTTTTTTCTATTCTAGGAAGAAGTTGTACATATTTAGAAATATCCTTCCTTAATACTGGCAGCTTTTGTTAGTAAGAATTAGGTTGGCTCCAAAAAGTAATCATCTGCATTAAGAGAACATAAAGAAATGTGTGTTAAATGAATGAGGACCAAGACTTAGGATTCGGGTAAAATTTGGTAATACATGTGTCATAATTAAGTTGCTCTTCTCCACTAAAGCAGCATTGTATGTAACCAGAGATATTCATTTCCTTTGGCTATTTGACCCATTATTGGGATAATTGAATGCTGGACTCTTGAATCATAGAAGGTTTACATTTCAAATAAGCCATGGAGTTTGAGCATCTAGATTTTCAAAAGCCATGAGTGACATGGGATATTGAAAATTTCCATAGTGAACTTAAATTTTAGAGGAAATTTGAAGAAACAGCCCTTCATATGTATAAACTGGCACTTAATTCATTAATTCTTACTTGTCCTCAATCATCCTCAATCATTACTTTATTTAGTTTTATCACTGCCTAAGGTTTGCTTAGAGTCAACTTATTCTGAGTCTTTGTATTTCAAGTAAAATATATAGTACTTCTGGGAAAAATCTAGAAGGATGAAAGGAATGTAAACAATCTAAATTTTTTATTGAAAGATTAGACATTTACATGCTCTAGTATTTATTAAGTCTTTAGAAAAATTATATCTTATTTATTTATTTATTTAATAAACAAGTTTTGAGGACCCAAAGCTATATATTATGCACTATTGACTTTCTAGTAAAAATGTGAATTCTTTCACCATTTTTTTGTTACTGTTTTGTTGTTATGATATTTTCTGATTCCTGGAAACTTATGAGACAAATAGGTGTCAAGAGCCCTTGAATGTTGTTTTCTAGGATAAGATTTCTTTTTGCCCATATTCTCTTTTGCATTCAATAATTTAGACTTATTTTACTTCATAATAAAGAGGATGAGAGAACAGATATGTATTAATATAATAGTAATAATCAATAGCATTTATAGAACATTCACTCTCAGTGCCCACAGAGGTCATCATCTATGGTGTATTCTGTGCGGTGGCATGCCTTCTCTAAGTACTACTCTGAAAGCTTTGCATGTGTTGTCTCTTCAAATCCTCAAGTCATCCAGTGAACTAGGGGCTTGTATTAGGTCCCTTTTATGGAATAAGAAAGTGATTCACAGAGAGGTTAAGTACCTTACGTAGGTCCCTCAGCTAGTAAATAGAGGGGTTAGGATTCATAACCAAGCAATCTAGTGACCATGCTTTTAGTCTTGTACTGTGCTTCCCTTCTATTGGAGACCACTTGCCTATGCAAAATTTCACGGTCATCATTTTAACTATTCCAAGCTTCTGCACTTCATTTCTGATCAATAGTCTGAATCCACATATAGACCATTTTTTGTTTTTTGCTTATTAAACACTAAGCATAAAAGCACTATAATTCAAATATATGTGTGCATATTATAAGCTACTACTAAATGAATGTGTTTTCATGACACATTTTGGGGTAAAAAGATAAGCAAGGAAAAGCCCCTTTAATTAAGAAGCTTATGGTTCAGAGAGGAATATCTCATAAACTCAAGTAAATACATTGCTCAAAGTGGAATGTGCTGACATAAACAACATATTCCAGTAGCACAGAGGAGCAAGTGATTCATTCTTATTTGGTGAGTATGGTGCTGTGGACCTTGCCTCGGGGAGAGAAAGCTGAAGGATTTGCATTAAGTAAGATAACTAGGAGACATGGGCATAGACAATGTGCAGTATAGAAAATGAGGACATTTTACCAGCAGCTTTGCTCACTGAGGATGCTGAAGAATGCAGCAACATGTAGCTATGTGTCTCAGTTATTTGTTGGATTGTTAATATCAAGAAATGATGCCTTGACACACACATACCTATTCATTCACCTGTCTATTCATTTTTTCCACCAAATCCCTAGTTAAAGTAATCTCAGTTCATTGGGATGGCAAGTATCTTCCTTAATGGGTGTGCATCCTTCAGCCTCAAGAATATTTAGAATGTCGTATAAAAGTGTTTAAGACTCAGAATTTTAGCACTGATATTTGTGTGTTAGGGAAGACTCTGTTCAGGTTTAGAATTTATTATATATGCATAAAATAAGTAAGAGATTTCAGTCTTTTTGAATGGTAGCTTCATAACTTCAAGTTCAAATGTGCAATTGAGAAAGTGTTCTCAATTTGTGTGAGAAGAGAGTAGACTTTGTTTGTATCCCAAAGCCACCTGTGCAGTAACATCAAAAGTGTGGGTGAAAGTTTAACGGAAGTGGGTTTAACAGAGAATGGAAAGAGTGAAATTGCACACCAAGTACAGATCCAACTATAGAGACAGACATTGCTGTCATTCCTTGAGCATTGACCATGGTGCTGGCTGTGGCTTTGAAGCCTTACCCTTAGGTGATTGTGAAGGCAGCAGGCATCCCAGAGAGGGATCAGAGTGGGAGAAGATAACAAGACGGTATGTGAGCTCACCTGTGACACCTTTCAGGGTGGGACCCAGGAGCTGGAGATGTTTACAGCTAGGTAGATGGAAACTAACACCTGCAAATTTAGCTTATTACCTTTAATGAAGCCCTATTTGTACCTATAGACTTTAGAGATTAGACTTACTCTACTTGAGTAAAAACAAAAAGGAAAGAAAATCTGGGACAGTGAAGGTACCAAGAAACTGGAGGAACTACAGAGAGTGGATGTGTTAGCAATTCTAGATGAAAGAAACAGAAATTCACTTTTCGTCTGTGTCTCACGAGGCACGGGAGTCCAAGACCTCAATGTTGGGAAATAAAGTTGACCCTTCTTCTCCAGAGCCTCATGGCCACTCATTTCTGCATTTGTCTGTATGTTTCTGTCATTTTTTTTTTTTTTTTTGCTTTTAACTGCAAACCTGCTTCTCTATTTCTCTGTGTTTATGCCATAAAATGACTGTTGCTGTGTTTTGTCTTTCTGTCCAAGCACTTAGAAACTGATAAAAATTTGAGTCATAATTGCAAATTTCTAGGAGAAAAAAAATGTGATTGACCCAGTTTCAGTCACTTCTGGTTAAGAGAGCAGAATCATCTGGCCCACGTTCATCTTTATATGCGTGAATGTCATCTCTGAAAAGAAGACTCAGTTGTCTTCTTGGAGCCGGGTGTGAGAGGCATGCAAGAAATGAATGGGGATTTCTAATGTAGTGAGATGTGTCTCGAAAACGCAACTAGAGAAAAGTATCATTTCCAATCCAATTTTTAAATAGAAGCCAGTTTAAAACTTTCGTTCACTGAGAACATCAAAGGATTTGTACTAGTTTTAAAGTAGTTTCTCATTAAGTTTAAGGAATAAAATGAAGCACAATAATTAGGTCAGTGATTTTCAAAGCGTTTTGTTGTTGTTGTTCCTTCAGCAGAATATTTTTGCAAATGAAATCTCGCGTGCACCTCCACAAAGTAAAAGAGATTCAAGGGGGGTGCTGTGGCTGAAGTATTGTCAAGGGTCATGGAATCCTCCTTGCCCATCCCCTGAAGGACATATATTCTAACAGGCTTCGTTTTGTAGTTCTATTACTAACCCCCTCTGTACCCACAACATCCACATGGAAGTACTCTAGAGTGACCTTAGGGAAATTTCATCTTTCTTGGCATATTTACTTACATACATGTACTCTTCATTTTGACACATGTATTTTATGTGAAAAGATTCATACACATTTGTGTTAAATAGCACTAAGGGTGGGACTATTCCCTTTTGGTTCACCATGGTGACCCTACCTATCCAAACCACTGCTTGAAACATAGAGGTGCTGAAGCAATAGTTGTACTGAATGAATATATATAAATTAATAAAATTACAAAGATGGGGACAACCTCATCCTTTTAAAAATAGTCTTCTAACAAAAGTCTAGTGGTTTTGCAATAAATATTTGCTAAATTAATCAACCTAAAAATGAAAATATAACCTCTATCATTTATGTTAACTTGGTAATGTTACAATTGTGGCATGACAACATAGCTAACAAAATTTTGTCAGGCTTTCTGGGTGAGCTAATGTGTGGGTCAGGCCTAAGAAATGACTTACAAAGTTAGAAGTTGCTACTAATTTTCTATGTTTCTGAGTATTCCCCCAAATAAGTCTATATTGCAAAGGAGGTCAAATAAAAAATACTCTTGTAAACATTTACCATTTACATAAAAATCATTGCCTCTTGTACAGTATAGTCAAGTACTAATTTGTGTATCAATCTATGGCAACATATTGAATCTGAATGAAATAAATTTTTGAATTTTGTTTTTCATCTACATTTTTAATCTGGTTGCTAAAATAGTTTAACTGGTAGTTTTATATAATTTTCATATAAAAATTGTTAATATATACATGGGAAATACTGGTTTACTTTGAGACATATACATTGTAAAAAAGGTTAATGTATATATTTATGCTATAGACATTTGTTCCTATTAAAATATCATCAACAGACATAAATTCAAACCTCAGAAATAGATATTTATAAATTAATTTTTAGTAAAAATAAGCTAAAATCCCACAGTCCAATTTTTGACTCTTCTGAGGATGTGTTATATTATAGGGAATATTTCTCTACTGAGAGGATTTGTAGCCATTGAAGTTGCTCCTTAAATCTGAGAAAAATATTGGAAAACTGTGTTTAAAAGTCTGACATACATACATACATACATACATACATGGGGTGATTACTATAGGCTGAAATTGATTTGTTTTGTTTGATTTTTGCAAAGCTACAGAGCTATACAGAGCTATACAGAACTGAGCATTAGAGCAGGTTGAGTATTGTATTCTATGGACAGGATTAAAGGGGTTATAATTTCTGCTGAAATAAACAGTAAGAAAGCAAATAGGAGAAATTACTCTAAAGGCTTTATGAAGAGCATCCTTTCCTGAAAAGCTGTTGAAAGCAAGCACAAATTGTTATTAGTATACATGCTAGAGGAAAAGGTGACACCCATCCTACTGGAAATCTGGCACTGGGATTGTTAAAATGTAGGCTTATATGGAAAATATCTTGACTGTGGGGTGTGTTTGTGATGGTCAACTTGACTTTGAAATTTAAAATTGTGCTTTTATTATGTAACAAACTTATTGTGAAATCATGTCCTCATCATAATTTACCCTATACATATTTTATATTATTTTTGTTTACATTATTTAATTTTGTTAGATTTTCACAAAAGACCTACTGTCCTTTCCTCAAAGGTTTATAATTTAGAACATGTAGCTGAAAATGCATTAAAAGCAGATATAGCTAATGCACAATTTTACCATAAGTGTAAATAGCAGGGCTACTTGTCTGATATTGTAAATCTATATATTTCTGCCCATCAGAAATAAAAGAAATACAGCAGGTTTCTCTATGACATTTCAAGATATTTTCATATATTTATCTTATCAGTTACTGATTTGAGTAAAATGAGGGTAAGTCTTTAAAAGATGCCATTATAATAAGCTAACCAGATAAAAGATATTTTATACATTGCATCATTGTATTATAACTATTTAGTTAAAGACTCATTTATAAAGATCTCCTTGCATATAAATGTAGCAGCTTGGGGATTTGGTAAGGTTCGTAACACTGACATTCTGAAAAAGGAGGTATGGGGCAGGAGTCTACCACAGCAGCTCACCAACAGTAAAGTGGTCTTATTGTTACTGGAAAAGAGTCCCTATCCAGACTCCAAGGGGGGTTCTTGGATCTCGTGCAAGAAAGAATTCAGGGTGAGTCCATAGAGTAAAGTGAAAGCAAGTTTATTAAGAAAGTAAAGGAATAAGGAATGGCTACTCCATAGGCAGAGCAGCAGCCTGAGCTGCTGGTTTGCCATGTTAATGGTTATTTCTTGATTATGTGCTAAACAAGGGGTGTATTATTTATGAGGTTTCTGGGAAAGGGGTGGGCAATTTCTGGAACTGAGAGTTTCTCCCCCTTTTAGACCATAAGTAACTTCCTGACATTGCCATGGCATTTGTAAACTGTCATGGCGCTGGTGAGGGTGATTTCTAACATGCTAATGCATTGTAATGAGCAGTGAGGACAATCAGAGTTACTCTTATCACCATCTTGGTTTTGGTGGGTTTTAGCAGACTTCCTTACCACAACCTGTTTTATCAGAAGGTCTTTATGACCTGTATCTTGTGCTAACCTCCTATCTCATTGTGTCATTTAGAATGCCTAAGTTCCTGAGAATGCAGCCCAGCAGGTCTCAGCCTTATTTTACCCAGCTCCTATTCAAGATGGAGTTGCCCTGATTCAAACACCTCTGACACTATCCCTGGATGTGAGGTTAAATATGAGTACTCAACGTGGTATTGGTAGCTCTTTCCTTGAAATGATTACTCTTCGGTTTCCATTTTGACGATAATAAGCTGCTTTTACTATAACAGATGGATTAGCCCTTTGTTTCACAATTGGGTGTCAATTTGAAATAGAATCATATTTCCTGTTCTATTACACTTTATGTTGCATCCCACTCCAGATGAAGGATGATGCATTGCGATTTGGGTAGGTTTTGACAAGGAGTGATTGTAATGCTCCACTATTCTTATGGCTTCCACAACTGTCTCTGCTCTTCTGTGGTTATATACATGTATATGTATATGTACATGTGTACATATACGTTTGCTATTTCACCATCCCAGGCCCTTTTTGCCCTTCTGTCTCTTTCACCAAGTGAGGACACAGCATTTTTCCCTTCCAGAGGATACAGTGACAAGCTACCATCCTAGAAGCAGACACAGCCTTCAGCAGACACTAGATCTGCTGGCACCTTGATCTTGAACATCCTAGCCTCCAGAACCGAGCAAATAAATTTCTGTTATTCGTAAATCACGCAGTCTGTGGTATTTTGTTATAGCAGCATAAGTGGACAAAGCCAGATATGTATATACATACTTGCCAGGAATAATTTAGAAAGCCAATTAGAAAGAGATTCTGGGCCACTGGACAGTCTGGGACAATATTCATGGAAATAACTAACTCTTGAATCACTGTAAATTTTGTGATTCTGGAAGATGTACAACAAGCCCCACCATTCTATGGCTTCCACACCTGTCTCTGCTCTTCTGTGTATATATACATATATATGTATATGTACATGTGTATATGTATGTTTGCTATTTCACCTAAAGAATTTCCTTTTTTTAAAAAAGAAGTATTATACATTGACAAATGACAGTTGTATATATTTATAGGATACAAAATAGTGTTATGAACTTTGAGTACAATGTGGAAAGATTTAATTAAGCTAATTAACATATTCATCACCTCAAATATTTAACATTTGTGTGACGAGAACATTAGAGATGTACTTTTAGTGATATTGAAATGTATAGAACTCGATTATTCTAGTCATCAGACTGCAATTGATCTAAAAACAATCAAACTTATTCCCCCTGTCTGAGGTTTTGTATCCTTTGACTATCATTTTTCCATTGCCCCCCATTCCATGGTGGAAGAGCCTCTTATAACCACCATTCTACTCTCTGCTACTATGACTTCAATTGCTTTAGATATCCCACAGAAGAGAAAACATGCAATATTTGTCCTTATGTATTCAGCTTATTTTATTTAACATAATGTTCTCCATTTTCATCAATGTTGTCAGAAATGACAGAGTTCCTTCTCTTTTTAAGGCTGAATAGTACTCCATTGTGCATATATACCACATTTTCTTCATTCATTCATCCCTTCATGGACACCTAGGTTGAGTCTATAACTTGGCCATTGTTAATAGCACTGTGATAAGCATGGGAGTGCAGATATCTCTTTGATATACTGATTTCCCTTCTTTTGGGTGTATATCTGTTACCAGCAGCAAATCTATATCTGTACAGGTCTACAGCAACCTCAGTTCTTGCCTCCTCAGAAGAAAGAATTTGACTGAGCACTATAAGGCAGAAGGAGAGACCTAGGCATGTTTTAGAGCAAGAGTGAAAGTTTACTAAAAAGCTTTAGAGCAGAAGTGAAAAGATGTAAAGTACACTTGGAAGAGGGCCAAGGGGGCAACTTGAGAGTTTAAGTGTGCTGTTTGAACTTTGATTTGGGGTTTTATATGTTGGCATACTTCTACGGTCTTGCATTCCTTCTCCCCGATTCTTCCCTTGGGGTGGGCTGTTCACATGCACAGTGGCCTGCTAGTGCTTGGGAAGGGAGGAATGCATGCGCATTGTGTTTACTGGAATCGTCCACATGCTCACTTGAGGTGTTCTTTCCTCACCAGTCTAGCATTCCTAGAAGAAGGTCATTTAGCAGTGAAACTCTGCTATTTTGCCTCTTAATGCACATGCTTGAGTCCACTCGCCCAACTCCTGAGATCGGGAAGCTTATGATCAACACTTTCAGGTTTTTTCTGTCTATTGGAAGCCCGCCTTTCTCTGGTGCCGGCTGTGACCAATTATTATTTTACAGAGACCGTTAACAACTACCTGATCATCACCTGATAGTCTCCTGAGATTCCCGGTGCGGGGTGCCTCTCCTGCCCTGCTCATGCCTGACTACGAAACTACTGTAACATACCTAGTAGTGGGATTGTTGGATAATATGTTAGTACTATTTTAGTTTTAAGTAACCTCTATACTGTTTTCTATATGATGTACTAATTTACACTCCTAGGAACAAGGGTTTCCTTTTTTCCACAACCTTTTCTTAGGAGGCATGATAAAACTTTACCTTTGCCTTCTGAAAGTTTGCTGGGAAATTAACTGACAACAGACAGATTAGTTGGAGAAATGGCATACAGATTTATTGACATGCACATGGGGGAGAAGCACAAAGTGATTATCACTTCCCATGGGGTTCAGAAGCTTATATACCATTTTGAGGTTGCAGAAAGAGTAGGGACCTGATCATAGCCAAGCAGGTTATGGTGGCAGAATAGGTCATGGGAGGGGGAGAGGAGCAGGTCTGTCTAGCAAATGTGGTCTTGTGATGTAAATGAAACCTCACAGGTAGCAGCTGTCAGACAGAATAGATGGTAAATGTTTCTTTCAGACCTTTACAGGTGTCAGACTCTCAGTTAATCTTTCCTAGATCTAGACAATGAAAAGTCTCAGAGAAAACCTGTTTCCATCAATGCAGATTCTCTACAGATGCAAATCTCTCCTACAAAAGGCAAGTTTGCAGGGGTGCTTCTGTTTGCAGGCCCTCTGAACAGTCATCTCAAAATATGTCAAGGAAGTATATTTTGGGTGAGATATTTTGATTTTTTTCATCACCAACACTTGTTATCTTTTGTCTTTTTGACAACAGCCATTCTAACAAATGTGAAGTGATATTTCTTTGTGTTTTAATTTGCATCTTCCTACGTACTGATTAGTGATGTTGAGTTTATTTTCATGTGTCTGTTACCCATTTGTATGTCTTCTTTTAAGAAATGTCTATTCAGGTGCTTTGCTCATTTCTTAATCAGATTATATGTTCTCCTTTTATGGAGTTAAGTTCCTTATATGTTTTGAATATTTATCCCTTATCAGATGTATGGCTTGTCAATATTTTCTCCCAGTCTGAAGGTTGTCTGTTCACTTTGTTAATTGTTTTCTTTGATATGCGTCCTTGATTCTTATATCTTGTTCTGTTCTCAGTAAAACACAGCTCTGGTTTTGCTACTCTCTATGTCCAATCCCTTTAATAGGTTTCCCTCAACTGTTGCTCCATCCCAATTCGCACATCAATTTTGCTGCAGCTCCTTTCATATTTACTTTCACCAAAATTGCTCACTGTGCTGCACAAAAGGCCTTGGATTGCCCCCTTCTTGGCCTTTCAATGCTCCTTTGCTTGTTTATTTGTGGAATAACTATATATTGGGGCCTGTTTGGTGCCAGGGACTGATTTGTTCTTTCCACCAAGAAGGAAATGACCTCTTTCCTTATCTCCTCATATATAATCCTATTCATTATTCATAGCCCAGCTGAAACACTTCATGCAGCCTTCCTTGATATATACGAACAGCCCTTCTCTTGTGGGATCTCATGACCTTTTATTATATGATCTGTATTTTTCTAATATGTCACATTCTGTTTTGCATTCTCATTACTTATGTAAGTGCCTCTATTAGATTACAGTATCCTTGAAGACACAGACTATGTTTTAGTTAGCCCTTCTGCTTCCCCTATCATCTCTAGCATGGGATTTTGTGACTTCTCTTAAGCACTTGTGGAACAAAGAAATAAGTCTAGATTTTAAACCAGTTAAATACACACTGATTTCTACGTGGAAAAATTAGAAAACCAATAGATTTACTTTACAATGACATCTGGTCTTGGTACAAAACTATTATTTAGAATTATTTAGAATAATTAGCACTTACTTATTACTTATAGTCAAAAGAATTTTTATTTCCCTCTGGCTCTTACTTATTTAAAATGTTTACATAAGAAGGGGAAGGAGAAGGAAAAAAAACAACAAGATGAAATAACTTAACGTACACTAAAGTAGTTTTTGAAGCTGGGTTTCTCAGATGCCTTAGAAGTAGGACTTCATGAATGAACTTGAGGAGGTCTTGGAACTCCATGAGGTTAGATGCAGATCTTCAGGGTGAGTCCAGTAGTTGTCATCTGATTCTCAAAGAGATCTTCTACGCAAAACCAAAACTAAATAAAACCCCAGTGTTATAATTCATTTTCTTTATCCATTTACTTCTGGCATTTCAAAGAATGCCACTATATATGAAAGGCTTTTTAATAACTAAGTTCTGTATGTAAATTAATTTTAGAGATTAATATGGTTGTCAGCAAAACTCCATGACATAGAAACTACTAGGTGGTAAGACAAGTGAATGTCAATGGTAGTTTTGTTTTTTATTTTCCCCCCGTCTTCATGGGATAAAGTACATGAATATGAAGTCAACAGACCTAAGGGCTGATGGATAATTATGAAAGAGTGTGTGATTTGTTCCCTAAGTACTAAAAGAGATTAAAAAAATACTATCTTGTTTAATGTCTGCAGACATGATGCTCTCATTCCACTAAGTCTCTACTTACAACTATACACCATAGTCCAGTGTCCTATAAAATTGTTGGTATAACAAGCCAGATGGGAAGCAGACCTCTATAGTTTATAATGTAAGTAGCTTTCCCCCCACTAATCTCACAGCATTGGTTTTTCAGTGCTGCTAAAATTAAAAAAAAAAAAAAAAAAAAAAAAATTCTTTAGCCCTCCACAAGCGAGTTACTTTTCTAACTGCATCTGCTACTACGCCCATAGGCCGACCCTTAGTTCCTGACAGATGAGATTACTTGCAGGGTCTTGTGCTTTTTCAAGTTTCTGCTTTTTCTCATCCTGTTCTTTATTTTTTACATGGAATTATTGAATTTCATTATTCATTCAATCAGTTGTTATCAAGTATGTTGGGCCAGGACCAAGCACTGTGAGTAAGTATATACTCACAGTGAGTATACTTAAATGCCCTGGCCATGTAAATAAAGTAAAATAAACTATTAGTAGATGATCAATATGTTTGTTTGGCATGAAGGTACAGTATAAGAATTTATGGGTGGCACTGAGGATGAGGCAGCTTCTCAAGGATTATTTAGGCAGAAAAAGTTTCTTTGCATTAAAACCTATAGTCATGTCTTGCTTAATGATAAGAAAACATTCTAAGAAAATCGTGGGTAATTTTTGTTCTTGTGCAAACATCACAGAGTATACTTATGTAAACCTAGATGGCATGGAGTACTAGGCACACCTAGGCTATATGGTACAGCCTATTGCCCCTACAAACCTACACAGCATGTTACTGTACTGAATACTGTAGGCAGTTATGTGACACAATAATGTTTGGGTATCTAAACATATCTAAACCTATAAAAGGCACATTAAACATAGGTATAAAAGATTAAATAGGTACATTTGCATAAGGCAGCTCCATTATAATCTTATGGGACTACCCTCATATATGTGGTCTGTGGTTGACAAGAACCTTGTTATGTGGTCTGTATGACTGCATAAGTTAGGCCTCATAGTCATTTCTACAAACTCAAACTGCCATCTGTATGTAAAGAACAATGGAAGTATACACATATGCCAAAGTTTAGAAAGTATTATTTTAAGATGTATTTTAGATAACAAAAATTAAACAATTAATTAATAGTCCATTTTGGACTACTGGGGATCCCTGAAATAAGTCAAGTATAATATATCTAGTGTTGCCAGATTTAGCAAGCAAAAATATAAGATGTCCAGCTAAATTTGTTTCCAAAAGCCCTTTTCTCCAAATTTTCTAAGTCCTCATCTTGTTTCTGAACTAGAACCAACTGAGGCTGGTTTTGTTTTCTGGGGCAGCACTGGGCCAAGGTCTCAACTGTGTGGGCTGCAGACCCAGTGACTCCTGCTGGCAGAGCTCTCTGACCCCCCTATTCCATGCACGAAGCTAAACAGATGTCCTCTGTTTAGTTACTGGATACCTGTTTAGTTACTGGATCCTATGGGGTTGCCTCAGCCTGTGGCTGGGCCAGAGTTCCAGGAGGCAGTCTGGTGAGCAGATCTCTCCTCTGACTTGGTGAGTGTTTCTTTCTCTCACTGTGTACAAGATTGGGCTGCCAGAATGGTGCTGAAATATTCATTATGGGTGACTCACCCACTGTATGAAAATGGATCAATGCAAGGCTCTGGGGAGACTGGCTGAGCTTTGAGCTGGAACTGCATGTGGGGGCCCATGAGCTGTCTGTGTGTTCCAAGGGAGAAGGCCACCTTCAGACTACTGCACCTGAGGGACAGAGGATCTTTCACTGCTGGCTCCCAAAGCAGTCACTCACCTCTCTGCAGGTGGTCCTTCAGGGTGGCCATGCCCCAGACTCTCCAAGAACTTTAGGGACCATTGCTCTGTAACTCGTAATGGGCCCTCCTCATGGATATTCTCTCTTGTTTCTTTTCTGTGTGGATGTGTGTCCTCCTGATCAGTCGTAAGCCATTTCTGAAGAGAAAGGGAAATTCTTTGCTTCAGTGGCACTCTTCCTTCTCTGCCTATGGCTCTTCCCTTAACCTTCCCAAGTGGTGGTATGTGGAAGGCAAGGTTGCAGTTTCAACATTAAAAGGGATCACATTCTAGGAATGCAGTGATTGTGACCTAAAAAGTTCAAGAAGAGGCAGGGTAAGTATAAAATGACCAGAAAAGGAATTATTGTCTACATTTTTCTACACTGTCTGGGTAAAACTTGCTTTTGTGGTCATCATCAATAAAATACAGTGTCATCTTTTGAGGGTCACTGGCAGTCAGCATTTATGGGAGGCACTGAGGATGAGGCAGCTTCTCAAAGAGTATGTAATTAATATGAAATAACTGAAATTAGGGAACTGCGGAGACAAGAAGATCTATATTGTTTCAATACACACAAGTTCCAAGAAAGCATGGCATTGTGAGTAATAGCTGTGTTGCTACATTTTTCTTGCTGAGAGAGATAGGAAATTAACCAAGAACAGCATATGATAATAAAGAACATGAAGAGATAGTTTCTGGACCTATTCAGGAAGAGATCATCATTACCTAGACATTAGGAGGAATCTTCACATTCACTGACTGGATGATGCAAAAAAAAAAATATTTAAGAACCTCTTCTCTACCCATTATATTAAACTGTCATCAATCACTAAATAGCACATAGGTTTGTGATTTCTTAATGGATTTAATCAAATTGTTTACATGGAGGGGGCCCTGCATACTCTCGGGGAGCCCAGCCAGAACCAGCACACAGTCCACGGACAGTATAGAAGAAATGGTGTCCATTTCTTCTCGGAGACTCTTCAGTGCCCATCCACTTGTGGGAGGACATTATCGCTTTTAATGGTCCGAGAATTTACAAGCCCTCTAAGACATAGGGTATGTCTCTTGCTGTGGTTTGAAGGTATCCCCCAAAAAGCATGTGTTACACATTTAATCCCCAATGCAACAGTGTTGGAAGGTGGGACTTAATGAGAGGTGATTAGGCCATGAAGGTAGAGGAAGTAGATTAACTTAGTATTTCTATTTGTTAATAATTTTTTAACCTCTTGCAAGGCCTACCTCATACTCTTTCACATGGTATCTTTTTCTGCACTGTATACCCAGTCTGATGCCTTATATATGAGTAACTGCATAACAAGCCACATGGAACAAATTCTTAACTCTTGCTCCTAGTAACGATTTCTCCATTGGGGAGGATAAAAATTATTTTCCCCTTATCTAAGACATGTATTACTACACATAAATTTCTAAGAATGCAAGTAGCTTTGAGGATACCTTTGTTAGATCAAGAATCATCCTCACCCCTTCCTTTCCGTTGGTGAAGGACTAATTCAGGCTTCTGTGAGGATAATGTTCAGTGTTATTTTCTCATTCCATTATCCATCCCTAGGTCTTTTCAGTTAGAATCTTTGTAAATGCAGGTGTATAAATAGCATTGTTTCCCATGAAAGGGAAACTTGCCTTTAGCAAGCCTCTGAACAGTTGTGCTCTGCACCTGCAGTAATAAAATTCGAGAGAGATAATGTACTGAATTTTAATCACATGTTGCCTTGTTACATATTCACTGTTTAAAAACATTTCCTTTTTGTGGAGTTGTTAGTAAAAGGGTGGTGTTGCCAATTAAGCCACCGAATAGCTTAGGGAGTGATTTTACACTGGGGAATGATTATAGTCTTGTGTAAAAATAGCAGACTCTTTGGTTAAAGTGAAAATGTCTAGTAAACAAGCTTGATGAAAGCCCATCTCACCAGAAATGCTTCAAATATGCATATGTATGTGTTTAAATTTATGGACGAAGTTGGGTTTTTGTCCAAGTACACAAAAGAAAGGGATCATTTAGTCAACAGCTATGTATATACAAATTTTGAGCACATCAGTATGTTTAATAAAATTGACCACCAAAGACAGCTTGATAGTTCTCAAAGCTTTTAGTTTTCTTTTTTTTTAATTTGACTTTAAAAAACAGTCTGACATTTAACATGTTGACTATTTCTATATTTGTCTGAACATATTCATGCTTATTTAATAGACATATTCTCAGTTGTTTTTTGAAGGAAATTATGAAAGGAAAAAGATGTTACATTTAATAGCCATTTATATTTACTATGTATGCTAATATGATCATTACATTATGTTTTGCTATGTTTTCTGGAAGGTTTTGGATATAGTTTTTATATTGGAATATGGAGTTTTCTAAGAATTTCTCAAAGGAATGGAAATGAAAGTGTTATCTGTTGTTCTTCATCCTCAAGAGAAAAGTAAATCTACAAGCTAGAATACAGCGAATTTAGGTTATACATACATTAGAATTTCAGAGATTCAGCATTTCCTGGTTTGAGGTCTTCCAAACTTGCCTGTTCATAAGAATATTCTGCACAGGTTTCTTACTAAAATTGATTCTTAGGTCGTCCAGCCCTACCAAACCAGAATCTCCAGGGAGAGAGGCCTAGGACTCTATATGTTTAGCAAGCTCTCCAGGTGATTCTTATGCTCAAATTTAACAAACACTGGATCCTGCTTAAGAGCAAGTATTTTGGATTAGAATGCCTGAGTTAGATTCTTTGTTTCACCACTTCTTAACAAGGTACTGTGGGGACAGTATCAACAGCTTTAAGCCTCGGTTTTCTTCCTGTTACCTGTTACTCTGTCCTGACCCTCTTAATCCTTGTAGTTAATTCAAAGAAAAAAGTTTTTGTATATGAGTATAAAACAATTTTTTTCTAAATAGTTTTTGAGCAATCTGTCCAGATGTATTATTCATCTTTTATGTTGATATCTATGTTTCTTTCAAGAGTAATAAAATGTAGATCTATAGGCTTATGTCCATTCAAAATGAGTATTAGTTAAAGCAATTGATCTTATCAAACTTGTCATCAGTAAAATAATTTCCAACAACAGATGCTTTGAGGAAAAGGGGATATCACGAGCAAAAGAATTTGAGGAAATGCTACAGTAGTCTCTCATTTTTCTATATTCATATAACAACAACTCTGAAAAGTTGTATAGTAAGGAAACACCTGCTTAATTTTGTTTAATCCAGCATTTCTCTAGCTTATTTAACCATGTAATTCTTTTCCACCAACATATTTTATTTTATTTTACTTTGTGTATCACCCATTAACTTTTTTAGCCTACTCTTATCTTTTAAGATCAATTTTAGGTTTGGAAATATAAATTTATTTAGTGCCTATATGTGTGAAATATTATTACTATGCAATTATATAACTAATCCTTCATTACCTCTTAAAAGTAATAACAAATCTTTAACTTTACTGTTCTTTCCTATGTGAAGTCTTCTTAACCTGAATCTCACGGGCCTTTTCAGGTTTCAATAAATGACATGAATAGTCCCAAAATTGTATGTGGCATTTGGTGTGTGATATGCACATTTCTGTAGAAAGGCTCATTGTTTTAAAATTAGATCCTCAAAGAGTTATGTTTCCCGTGAAAGATTAATACTCACTCCTATATAGGAGGTAATTGCCACTGTTAGGTTGTTTTTCCCTTCCCAAATCAAGGAGCTGCATTAAACAGCAATTTAAGTGTCGAAACAAGATAGAAAAATATATTATGATACATTGGTGAAGGCATCCAGGACATTTTATTTTCATTTCAACTGCCTGTAATGCTTAGAATTTCTTTATTTTTAGATATTTAATAGATATTTTAAATTAAATATTTAATATTTAATTTTTAGATATTTTAGATATTTTATTTTTCATAAAAATGCTTCAGATTTTTGATGTTTATTAATTTTTTTCCATTAATTCACAAATGGTCATTAAATAACTACCATTTGCCACATATTAGATACAGTGAAAAACAAACAACCATTGGCTGATTGTAAAGAATAGCTCTGAATTTCAATCTTTTTATTTCTCAGAAGACAATAAAGTTAATATGCTAGACAGCAAGCCACTGCAGAAAATAGTGGCCCAATAAAAACAGAACTCAAAGAAATGAGTTTTTGGCAAAGTTTCTGGAGTGGTTCTACACCTTACCCCTGTTTTTTTTTTTTTTTTGTTTTTTTTTTTTTTTTACCTCTTTTGGTATCTATTCTGATGCTATTATTCCTTGACTGTATATTGTAAGTCCTCTAATAAATGACTGTGCTTTTGTTTCTAGTTTAATCCTTAACTTGAGCCAAGTTCCTACATTCATTCTGCTACTATCCCTATTCATTCAGTATCTTTTTATAAAAAGCCTATTCTAAATTGGAAACAGGCAGGGAGTATTCTTTATCTGTAGTAATCTGCATGGGAAGGGGGAATGGCTGGGAGAGCAGGATTTGCACCTCCACCTTAGTAGCAACATGTTTTAACCAGCTGAATTACTCTGGGAAAATAATGCATAAACATAGTAACGTATGAAGAAAATGTTTCCTTAGGAGAAAAATGAATTAACTATGGTAGAAATATTTCAGCAGGAATAACATTTTTTTTTTTTTTTTTTTGAGACAGGGTCTCTCTCTGTCACCCGGACTGGAGTGCAGTGGTGCCATCTCGGCTCACTGCAACCTCTGCCTCCCAGGTTCAAGTGATTCTCCTGCCTCAGCCTTACGAGTAGCTGGGATTATAGGCACCCACCACTATGCCCAGCTTTTTTTTTTTTTTTTTTTTTAAGTAGAAATGGGGGTTTCACCATGTTGGCCGGGCTGGTCTCAAACTCCTGACCTCGTGATTTGCCTGCCTTGGCCTCCCAAAGTGCTGGGATTACAGGTGTGAACCACCGTGCCATGCCAACATTGCATTCTTTTAAAACAAAATCATGAATAGAGGTAAACTAATATTTCCAGAATTATTGACACTCTATACATAATGTGTGTGTTTTTCTTGGCCTTAAACATTTTTTTCCAGTAAATCAGATTCACTCTATTTGGCAAGATTTTTAGAAAGAGCATGAGGTTATTTATGGGATGAGCATTTGACAAGTTCACACAATGTACAGTTCAGAGTTCAAAGTTGAAATTACAGTACTGTTTTTCTTGACGAGCTTTCTCTGGCAAATTGCCTATGAAAATTCTGGTAGGTTTCCATACATCCCACCCAGTATTCAACTAATATTATAAAATCACTCATCAGCTGGGACTAATTGCTCTAGAGTTATTTATATTAACTCTTTATTAGCCTTGTTGAAACAATAATGAAACAATAAGGGCACATTTAATTGAATCAAGTAATCTTTTGCCTATAAATTGGAGAGAAAATACATATTATACTTGTATCATAAGAAATATTTTAAACAATTATAAAATTGGTAAGATATACCTTATATATCTTAGTATAAAATCTAACTAGGAACTTTCCAGAAATGTGTCTCCTTCATTTAATGACGCATTTCTGTTGCATTTCTACTGTGCCATCAACATTCCACACTTGTTAATTTATTTTGGTGGCTGTGGTGCTGAAATTTTATGTCATTTTTAACTGTGAACTCAATGTTATGGAAATTTTATACATCTTTGGATAATGTGGACTGAGCTTGGTTATTATAGCATTACGCTGAAATTTGATATTAAGAACACGAACATGCTATGAAATGTTGAATAACTATATCATAGTCAATCATAATAACTATATAATAGTTATTCAGCATATTCATAGCTATGATTCTATGTGATTCTAGTGGAGTTCTTTCGTGTCTTTTAAAAGAGTTAAATGTTGCTTTTTGAAACAAGTTGATTTGGGGTTAAGCACTGTAATTTGTAATATGTCATTGCAAAAAAGAAAAGAAAAGAAAAATGGCCATATTTGTAAAGGCACAAGGCTTAGGTAAAATAAATAATCTGGATGCTAAAGAGGGCATTAGGAGTAAACAGTTTTATGTTTTATTTCCAAGTTTTTTTTTCTATATACCATCACTCACTCCGAATTTTGTATTTTCAATTGGTGCTGTCTAGAACATGAAGCTTTATAGCAATCTTCCACATTTTTTAATCTAATAAACATTTTATAACTATACAGTATTTTCCATTATATTTTATTTTGGGTTTTCATATTTTTATTCTTAATTGAGATTCATTATTTTTTACTAAACATGAATTATGTACCAGGTACTGTTCTAGTCCCTGAGAATTTATTAATGAAAAAGACAGAAAAAATTCCTGCCATAATGAAGTTTTCATCATAGTGAGATTGAGGACAATAAACAAAACAAACAAATCCATTGGCCAGTTCTCAGTCTTCATCTTATGTGACTTGTTGGCAGCATTTGACACTGTTGATCTATTTCGCTGCCTTGCAATACTTTCTTCATGTAGCTTGGGAATTTTCCCAAGTTTTCATCTTTGACTGTTCGTTGTCAATTTCCTTTGCTGGTTCCTCTTTATCCTCTGAATTTCTTAATGTTGAAGAGCTCTGGGGAATCAGTCCTTGAACTTCTCTAGCTTGCCTTCATTGCATATTTGACTTAGGTCACAAGGATGTGTGATTATGTATTCATTGGCAGGGCTTCAAATACACTCTCTTAACAACTTCCTACTTCTTAGTCTTCAATCAGATCTCTCCCCTAAACTCCATTCTCATTATCAGTTTACTCCACTCCTCCTCTTGACTATCTAGTACATAGAGACTCCTGAGCATGCCTTCCAAACCTGCTCATCCTGCGGGTTCCCATTTAATACATGGCATCCCCAGCCAAACATCTAGAAATTATCATTTGCTTCTCTCTTTCTCTCCCAGCACATCTCTATCTAATCTGTCATCTTTTTACCTCATTAGCTCTAGCTTTCTCCGCTCCAGCCGTTCTAGCCTCTTTGCTGTTCCTTTGGTCCTCCAGATGTTGTCCAACATCAGAGTCCCTCACATCCTTCAGGTTTGTTTCCCACATTCAATTTTGTGAGACCTCCTCTGACCAGTCCATTTAAAAATTACTCCCTTCTTCCTTCACAGCAGCTGTCTCTTCCTTATCTATATTCCCTGTTAAGGTTTTCTTGGTGGCATTTACCCTGTCCAACAGAGTATGTATTGTACTTACTTTGTGGTTATTTCTAGCTCCTTCCCCTACTAGAATGTGAACTCCTTGGGCAGGATGTTTTATCTGTTTTGTTCAGTCACTGGAATGGTATCTAGCATTCAGGTACTCAATGTAATGTGGGCCTCTAGTAGCATAGGAACCAAATCTTTGCAGGGATTTTCTTCCTCCTTCCCTCTCTCTGTTCTTTTCCTCCCTTCTTTCTTTCCTTTTCCCTCCCTCCCTCTCTGCCCGCTTCCTTCTTTTCTTCCTCCCTCCCTTCCTTTCTTCCTTCCTCCCTCCCTTTTCCCTTCCTCTCTTCCTGTATTTGCCTCCCTTTTTGCCTCCCTCACTCCTTCCCTTCTTCCCTTTTCCTCCTCCTCCTGTTTCTTCTCTTCTCTCTCCTCCTTCTCTTCTTTCCCTTCCTCTTCTCCTTTTTCTCCTTTTATTTTTCTTAAGAGACTCAGAGAAGCCACTGAGTTAAGGCCAATTTACTATATCTAGCCCTCTTTTGGATTGGCAGCCACTTGGTTATAGGGAAAAGCTGTGTCTAGTCTTCCTGAGGCATTGTCAAACTAGGACATCACAGATAAGCCTCTTCACCTTCTGGTCACTGCCCATTAACCTTATTGTTCAAACTTTGCAGCTGGCAGCTCAGTAGCCATTGAATGCCATTGATATGTAGCTAAAAAAATTATTCTGTTTTGGGAGTGGCTTGTTCTTATAGTGAGTGCTGGGGCTGCAGCATGCCAACGTGGTCCTGGACGGCTTTCCCCTACTTCCTGTGATACTGTGCTACATTCACAGAAGAGTTTGTTGTTTTCTATGCCAATTCATTGTAAGCTCTACAAGGATAGGGACATTTTCTGAATAACAAGGCCTACCTGGTTCACAAAAAGAGCACAGTAAGTATTTTTTGAATAAGTTAATGTAATAATCTCACTTATAGATAGGAAAATCTAAAAGAAAATCAAAATGGAAACGATTTTATGATTGCAAAATATTAGGAGTCAACACTTAGTTCTTTCTTTCTTTTTCTTTTTGTTTAAATGGAGTCTCGCTCTGTTGCCCAGGCTGGAGTGCAATGGCACCATCTCGGCTCACTGCAACCTCCCCCTCTCGGTTTCAAGCGATTCTCCTACCTCAGCCTCTTGAGTAGCTGAGATTACAGGAGTGTGCCACCATGCCCGGCTAAATTTTGTATTTTTTAGTAGAGATGGGGTTTCACCATGTTGGTCAGACTGGTCTCGAACTCCTGACCTCGTGATCCACTCACCTTGGCCTCCCAAAGTGCTGGGATTACAGGCATGAGCCACCATACCCAGCCCTTTCATTTGTTTTGTTTATGCTATTTTTAAGTCTTTTAGCACAAGTTTTTCAGTTCACATGTACAATTTACACTTTTTTTTTTTTTTTTTTTTTTTTGAGACACAGTCTTGCTCTGTTGCCCAGGATGGAGTGCAGTGGCACAATCTCGGCTCACTGCAAGCTCCGCCTCCCAGGTTCACTCCATTCTCCTGCCTCAGTCTCCCAAGCTGGGACTACAGGCTCCTGCCACCATGCCTGGCTAATTTTTTGTATTTTTAGTAGAGACGGGGGTTTCACCACGTTAGCCAGGATGGTCTCAATCTCCTGACCTCGTGATCCGCCTGCCTCGACCTCCCAAAGTGCTGGGATTACAGGTGTGAGCCACCGCACCCGGCCTACACTCTATTTTTTATATACTTCTGTGCATGGTAATAGGAATCTAGAGTTGGAGGGAGGGGAATAAGTATGCTTAGCTTCCCATCTTTCCCAGAATATTTTCATCAATGTTTATTTTTAATTGAAAATACCTCTCACCTTCTTTACTCATCTTATATTCCTGAGAGAGCACTGATTGACTTTGTTCACTCTCAGAGAACAAAGATTTACTCTCATTAAGAAGACTTTAAAAGACACCTGTTCTCGGTGTGGCATGGCAGACATTGAAAAGTTATTTTTCTGAACTCATTATCCTTAATTTATTCTGTTCATCTGTTAGCTCCTACATATGAAAAACCATAGAGAAAAAAAAAGATTCATAAAAGGCTGAAGTTATGTGATTTATCCTAAGGTGTTATATTTTGGAAACCATGGAGGTACCCTGTACTTGAGTGATTAAAACAAGCACTTTATGTGTATAAATGATACATTTCTTTTAATTCATAAACCACCTTCTAAATATTTCAATGTGTACAGCTGTGTATTCCTGAACGTGATCTGTGGTGATAGCTAAATTTTGCTCCTAAGAATGAAAAAATAAGAAAGAGAAACATTTGTGGGAAAATAGAAAGAAGACTTTACCTTAAGAAAAGTAACACTTCGAGTTCTGCTTTTCTCAGGTTCTCAAAACAGTAATTGAGTATTTTATTCTTCAAATAAAAGCACAAATGGCTTTAATGTTTGTAAATAAATAGTTCACTTGGTTGTCACTGATTTAAATTACTTAAAAAATCCAATTTTAAGCAAATAACTTTAGGTCACATGTAATTTTTTCACTAAAATCTTAGGTATGGAGTATTTGGCTACCAACTTTGTATAATATAAAATTTTATAAATAAGTAGTCATTAATTTATTTGCTCTCAGAGTAACTTTTTCTTTCAAGCAAGTTAAAAAGAGGATACCCAATTGAAAATTATTGGAAGTTATAATATTATATTAAGAAAACAATTTAATTTGGAAAAGCTTTATTTTCTCTACACTCATTGGGGATTTTGTAACCAGTATCATCAGTTAAAAATGCTGTCAACCTCTTCTGTTTGAGACCATACGTCATACTTAAAAGTCTCTTCAATGTGTGACACATTTACAATGTCATAGCAAGTACTGAATACCATGTTTTTAATTGGTCAGTTCATTCTTTATTTCATTCAACAGCTATTTACCAAATGCACGTTATGTATCAGGCATTTAATACAAAAGATAAGCTGTAAATTTACATTTATTTATATTAAAATTTATATTTTGGATGTTAAAAATATTCTATAAACATCATTAGAGCAGCAGGTGTTGTTAAAATAATGCTCTAGTCAACTTAATTCTTATTGTTGTTACAAATATGGGTTCACAATACCCCAACATGTTAGATTAAAATAAGCAAATCTCTTTCTTAAAATTGTAGAAATAAAATACTTTTTGCCATCTGATATCCATTCTTCTCTTCTCCCTTAATGAAAGGACTCTTGTTTTGTAGCAGAACCTGTGGCTATGGAGTAAGGACTACATTTCTCAAGCTCCTTTGGAGGTGATTTGGGCAGCTTCCAAACATATCTTCAAAAAGAGGAAATGTTACGTCTTTTGCTGCCCTTTTCTCATCCTGCTGCTTTAAAAAGTGTTTCTTAAACACTTTTAAACAGGTGTTTAAAAGTGGTGATGAGTCATAATACAGCATGTAGATAAGAGTAGTACATTAGAGATGACAAAATTATGTGATTATATAAAGAGCCTGCATCCCCTGTAAGAGCCCTGGACTACCATTTTCAGAATATAATGAACAAGCACTAAACTTCTGTTTTCTTTATGTACTGTAATTGAGTCTCTGTTACACATTCCAAACCTACATCCTAAGACAGAATTTGGTGCCAGAAGTTAGGTGCATAAAGAGGTATAACCTAGATATGTGATGTATTATATTTAGCATTTGATAGGCGGGAGGAGGAGACATAGATATTGGAGTCAGAAAAGTTGATTGATCCTTGAGAATGCTGAGGCAAAGCACTGGTGTAATTGTTGATTTTAATATCTTAGAAGGCACTCCACAAGCTGAGACCAAACATTAGGGAAAATCATAGGAAAGCAGCAGAATCTCAATGTGTTGACTGCTTCTTGCTCTTTTAGTGAAATCTTTTTTTTTTTTTTTGAGACGGAGTCTGGCTCTATGGCCCAGGCTGGAGTGCAGTGGCGGCGATCTCGACTCACTGCACGCTCTGCCTCCCAGGTTCACGCCATTCTCCTGCCTCAGCCTCCTGAGTAGCCGGGATTACAGGCGCCCGCCACCACACCCTGCTAATTTTTCTATTTTTAGTGGAAACGGGGTTTTACCGCATTAGCCAGAATGGTCTCGATCTCGATCTCCTGACCTTGTGATCCACCCGCCTCGGCCTCCCAAATTGCTGGGATTACAGGCGTGAACCACCGTGCCCGGCCGGTGAAATCTTTTTAGAGATGAAGTTAGTCTAGAGTTAGCTAGTTTGCAAGTGGAGGTGGAAAGGAATACAGTTCTGTTAAGAAAGGCATTTTGTGCTGAGTTAGCAAAATAATTTCACTGAGAGTACTGTAATTTGAGGACTTTAAGGTTTGAAAAAAGTAACTTTTCCTGTACTTCAAACCAAAGGAATTATAATTGGTGGCTTCAAAGCCACTGCCTTAGTAGGAGATAAGTTCAATGCCCTGCCAGATGTGGGAGCCAGACGAGAGGCAAAACAAAATTAAGGATATTGCTTTCCCACCCAAACGAAATGGCTCAGATAGCCTGAATGTGTCTTCCATCCAGAGAGCGGGTGAGCAAGCACACAGGGTAATAAGGAAAGACAAGCATCTTTAGGCTTGAACACTACATTCAAATTAGATCTTTGGCTATAGTTACTTACATATGGAACTAATCCAAAACAAATTGCCTACAAGCTTACTAAGTTTTTGAGGGAATTGTATGGATAAAGAACAACAACATGGCCTGTAAAAACCTGTAATTGTTCAACCTCTAAGGAAATCTCTGGGCTGCCAAACTTGGACCAGCAAGAAGTAGGCTACAAAAACATTACAATTTCCAAGAATGATTTCTGTAATGTCTACTTGATTCATGGCAAGGGAGGACACATGATAGAAAAGCGCCTTGTAGAGGGTTGAGCAAAGGGCTCTGAATCAGACTTCCAGAGGGGCCTAACCAAGAGACTTACTCCATGGTTGATCAGGGAATATTTGTAATTCCTACCTAGCGGGATGTGATTAATGCCACGGTCCAGGGACTACCATGTGTCTATCAATTCCCCTTTTGCTCATGAGGGGCAGTTTAGATGGCCATATCCAATTTCTTTGTAAGCCTTGAGTATTGTGTATGCTGGGGAAATATAAACTTTTATTTTAGTTTATAGGTTGTCAAACCATGAGGCCCCATATCTATTTTTAATGTAAAGAGCTACACATCACCAGATTGGAGGGACTTTCAGCTGGGTGCAGTAATCGATGGGACTTGGAAATTTCTTCTCTGTGGAGGTGATAAATATGTTCTATGTAAGTAAGAGAGACTGTGCATAGGTATTTGGGTTGCATCATGAACAGACTGTGGCAAAGAATGTTAAGTGCATTCAAATTTGCATTCTCTCCTGCTTTGACAGTGAGGTAGCTCCTGATTTTTAGTTAAGATTTCCAAAAATATGGTAAGTTGTCTTACTTTCCTTAAAGCAAGGTGTGACCATGTGACTTATATCTGATAAATGGGCTGTGAGGAAACTTGATGGATACAAAATGTGGGATGTCTTTTTTTTTTTTTTTTGAGACAGAGTCTCGCTCTGTTGCCCAGGCTTGAGTGAAGTGGCATGATCTCGGCTCACTGCAAGCTCCGCCTCCTGGGTTCACGCCACTCTCTTGCCTCAGCCTCCTGAGTAGCTGGGACTATCGGCGCCTGTCACCACGCCTGGCTAATTTTTTTTTTTTTTTTGTATTTTTTAGTAGAAACGGGGTTTCGCCATGTTAGCCAGGATGGTCTCGATGTCCTGACCTCATGATCCACCCACCTCAGCCTCCCAAAATGCTGGGATTACAGGTGTGAGCCACCGCGCCCAGCCAAAATGTGGGATGTCTTTAAACGTAAAGTGTATTGCCTTTCTGCCTCCCTTTCTCCACAGTAAATTTTTTGAAACATAGGTAAGGCATTAAGCTATCTTGGAACAACAGATAAAGATGATTTGGGGAAAGAGAGAGAAAAATATAATATGAGCTTTTGTCCTTGGGTAATTTTGTGCAGCAGAGCTGTCTTTTGTCCCCTGCATTGCCTCCCTCTAGCATCTGACATAAGGGAGAAATAAACTTTTATCACATTGAAGGTGTTGTTATTTTGGGTCTTGTAACAGTCAGCTATTGCTTCTGTTTGATAACAATAATATTAAAATCAAAGTGGCATAAAAATAAGCATTTATTTTTTACTCATGATTTGAAGGACTTGCTTGAACAACTGTTTTGTGTTCATGTAGTCTGGTAAGTTCTGCTGCATGTATCCCTCATTTTTCTGCTGGGACATAGGGCTAGCCAGAGTACCGATGCTGCTTGTAGCTAAGAGTTAGATGATAACCAGATAAATGACTACAGTGAATTATCCTACATAAATGTTATGCAACTAAATATCATCTAGATGAAAAGGAATTTGAGGCAATGTTTCTAAGGTGTTATTTGATATTGTATTGAGTGGAAATGAATTACTATACCATTGCGAGTGCTTATGTATGTATGCATACAAAGTCCTATTATTTTGCCATTTACTTCTCTAGAACTGGAAAAAGTCTGAGATTTTGCCTACTTGTCCACTACTAATAAGCTAGTGTAATGAATGCTGGCAGGAGACCAAGACTCCTGAGTTAGGGATGAAGGTCAATTTATTATTCACAGAAATAGCGGCAGCCAGAGTCTCAACAGCTTTTGTGCCTATTCTCTGAGCCCCAGTTGGCATATGGGAACCCAATGAGGGCGAGCTGATACCCTGTACACTTACTGAGTCACATTGCAGGAGAGGAATCCTGAGAGACAGAAAGCCCAAAATTGTAATGAAGGGAAGTAAGCATGTCTGTTCTTTGCTCCAGAGGGGAGACACTGTCTCCATCTACCAAAGTTGTAAGATACATCTTCCAAGGCTGTTCACTATACAGACATCCTTCAAAAGATAGTCCGGAACAAAAGACAGTATCTCTGCTACCACCCTGTGTAGAAATGCAAGAGACCCATGGAGAATTGCTTCCCAAACTGATCCTGCCAGAGTGATTAGTAATATTGTAATTTTTATTTTAATTGGCACTTTTGTCTACTTATCTAACTGGGCTTCTCTACAGCTTATAGCACTATTGTTGTTCTTTTATTGGTTTCACACCATTTTCTTGAGGTTTCTTTCTTATTTCTTTGACTTTTTATTCTTTTCTTACTTATAAAATATATTTTGAGCATTTAGTACGTCTTAGGCAGTCTTGTAGGCATCGAGAAGCAAACAAAACAGAAAAAGCATCTTTGCTTTTATGAAGCTTGCTGTCTCGTTGGGGAAGTTAGATGATAAACAAGATAAATAAGTACAATAATATGGAATATATTAGATGGTTTCTAGTGGTAAAGTAGAAAAATTAATGCAAGGAAACAGAATAGAGGAGTGAGATTAGTGGGGGTTGCAATTTGAGACCACAGACCTCACTAAGATAACATTTGAATGAAAATCTGAAGGAAGTGAGCAAGTCATGAGGCTGTTTGGTGCAGGGTTGATGAAAGAAGTCCAGGAAAAGCCTTCTGGAAACGTAAGGGCCTTGAGTTTCTAGAGGGCCTAATGTGTCTGAGGAATGGCAGGGAAGCTACTCTTGCTTATCTGTTTCATGTTCAGCTTCCAAATGTCATCCCAACTCTTATAATATAAATTTACTTTTCTTCTACCAATATATGTATGCTTACATATTTCATCTATTTGTGAGGATAAGGTTGTCTGATTTTTCTAAGACAATTTGAGTAATCTTTTTCTTTCTCCACTAATTTGAATCATTACCTTTGCCATAAAATAAATTCCCATCTGAACTTGGTTTCATTTTTGACTCTCTCCTGTTCTATTCATCTGTTTGTCTGTTTTTAAAATTCATTTAACAAGCTGATTTAATTATTACAACTTTTATTCTTAGAAATGTCTAGGCTTTTCTCCTTTTTTCCCAATTGGAATTTACAATCCTTCTGTACACTTTGAAGCTCTTCTAGGTATTTGAATTTATATTGTACTAGTAAGAGAGAGAAATAGAAATGTATTAAGTCATTCCATACAAGAAAGTGATTTGTCTACTCATTTCCTTAAATATTTTATGCTCCTCAGTCGACATTTAAAGCACAATAGTGTGTCTTTTTGATTATTGGATTTATATGTAGGTCTTTTTTACAATGGTTATTTCAAATAGAATCATTTTTTAAAATAATTCAACAGTGTTCTAAAAAGCTACCTATTTTTGTATATACATTTTGTAATTTACTAGTATATAGGGTAGTTTTTCAGTCCATTCTTTCGTGTTATCTAGCAAAGAAACTATACTGTTTGCAATTATTTTAAATTTATCTTCTCCCTTCCTATATTTATCACTTATTCCTATTATCTATTTTTGTTTCAATTAGTAGATTGAGAACAATATTAAGTTATAGTCACGATGGAGGGAATCTTTAGCTTGTTACTCTAAAAAAGCAGTTAGGGTTTCAGGGCAGGATGGCTAAAATAGGAACAGCTCCAGTCTGCAGCTCCCAGGGACACCAATGCAGAAGGCCGGTGACTTCTGCATTTCTAACTGAGGTACCCAGCTCATCTCACTGGGACTGGTTAGACAGTGGGTGCAGCACACAGAGGGCTAGCAGAAGCAGGGTAGGGCATCACCTCACCCTGGAAGCTCAAGGGCTCGCGGATCTCCCTCCCCTTGTCAAGGGAAGCTGTGAGGGACTGTGACATGAGGGATGGTTCTATATGGCCCAGATACTATGCTTTTCCCATGGTTTTCCGAACCTGCAGAGCAGGAGATTCCCTCAGGTGCCTACAATACCAGGGCCCTGGGTTTCAAGCACAAAACTGGGTGGCCGTTTGGGCAGACACCAAGCTAGCTGCAGGAGTTTTTTCACACCCCGGTGGTGCCTGGAATGCCAGTGAGACAGAACCCTTCATTCCCCTGGAAAGGGGGCTGAAGCCAGGAAGCCAAATGGTCTTGCTCAGCAGATCCCACTTCCAGGGAGCCCAGCAAGCTAAGATCCACTGACGGGAAATTCTTGCTGCCATCACAGCAGTCTGAAGTCGACCTGGGACACTCGAGCTTGGTAGGGGGAAGGGCATCCACCACTACCGAGGCTTGAGTAACTGATTTTCCTTTCACAGTGTAAACAAAGCTGCCAGGAAGTTTGAACTGGGCGGAACCCCCCACAGCTCTGCAAAGCCGCTGTAGTTAAACTGTCTCTAGATTCCTCCTCTCTGGGCAGGGCATCTCTGAAAGAAAGGCAGCAGCCCCCATCAGGGGCTTATAGATAAAACTCCCATCTCCCTGGGACAGAGCACCTGGGAGAAGGGGAGGCTGTGGGCACAGCTTCAGCAGATTAAACGTTCCTGCCTGCCAGCTCTGAAAAGAGCAGCAGATCTCCCAGCACAGTGTCCGAGCTCTGCTAAGGGACAGACTGCCTCCTCAAGTAGGTCCCTGACCCCCATGCCTCCTGACAGGGAGACACCTCACAGCAGGGGTTGACAGACACCTCATACAGGAGAGGTCCGGCTGGCATCTGGCGGGTGTCCCTTGCAGGCAGCAATCTTTGCTACTCTGCAGCCTCCTCTGGTGACACTCAGGTAAACAAGGTCTAGGGTGGACCTCCAGCAAATTCCAGCTCACTTGAAGCAGAGGGACCTGTTAGATGAGGAAAAACCAGAGCAAAAATGCTGAAAATTCCAAAACCCAGAATGTCTCTTCTCCTCTAAAGGATTACAACTCCTTGCCAGCCAGGGAACAAAACTGGACAAAGAATGAATTTGACAAATTGACAGAAGTAGTCTTCAGAAGGTGGGTAATAACAAACTCCTCCAAGCTAAAGGAGCATATTCTAACCTAGTGTAAGGAAGCTAAGAACGTTGGTAAAGGGTTACAGGAACGGCTAACTGGAATAACCAATTCAGAGAAGAACATAAGTCACCTGGTGGAGCTGAAAAACACAGCACGAGAACTTCGTGAAGCATACGCAAGTATCAATAGCCAAATCAATCAAGCGGAAGAAAGGATATCAGAGATGTAAGATCAACTTAATGAAAATAAAGTGTGAAGACAAGATGAGAGAAAAAAGAATGAAAAGGAATGAACAAAGTCTCCACAAAATATGGGACTATGTTTGATTGGTGTACCAGAAAGTGATGGGGAGAATGGAACGAAGTTGGAAAATACACTTCAGGATATTATCCAGGATAACTTCCCCAACCTAGCAAGACAGGGCAATATTCAAATTTAGGAAATACAGAGAACACCATTAAGATACTCCTTGAGAAGAACAACTCCAAGACACATAATCGTCAGATTCTCCAAGGTTGAAGTGAAGGGAAAAATGTTAAGGGTAGCCAGAGAGAAAGGTCAGGTTACCCACAACAAGAAGTCCATTGGACTGCCTGGGCGCAGTGGCTCATGCCTGTAATCCCAGTGCTTTGGGAGGCCGAGGCAGGTGGATCACGAGGTCAGGAGATTGAGACCATCCTGGCTAACATGGTGAAACCCCATCTCTACTAAAAATACAAAAACATTAGCCAGGTGTGGTGGTGGGCACCTGTAGTCCCAGATACTGGGGAGGCTGAGGCAGGAGAATAGTGTGAACCCAGGAGGCAGAGCTTGCAGTGAGCCAAGATCGTGCCACTTCACTCCAGCCTGGGTGACAGAGCAAGACTCTGTCTAAAAAAAAAAAAAAAAAAAGCAGTCCATTGGACTTACAGTGGATCTTGCAGCAGAAACCGTACAAGCCAGAACAGAGTGGGGACCCATATTCAACATTCTTAAAGAAAAGAATTTTCAACCCAGAATGGCATATCCAGCCAAACTAAGCTTCATAATTGAAGGGGAAATAAAATCCTTTACAGACAAACAAATGCTAAGAGATTTTGTCACCATCAGGCCTGCCTTACCAGAGCTCCTGAAGGATGAAGTAAATATGGAAAGGAAAAACCATTACCAGCTACTGCAACAACATACCAAAATGTAAAGACCATGGACTCTATGAAGAAACTGCATCAACTAATGCGCAAAATAACCAGCTAGAATCATAATGACAGGGTCAAATTCACACATAATAATATTAACCTTAAATGTAAATGGCCTAATGCCCCAATTAAAAGACACAGACTGGCAAACTGGAAAAAGAGTCAATACCCATCAGTGTGCTGTATTCAGGAGAACCTACTGATGTGCAAAGACATACATAGGCTCAAAATAAAGAAATATTTACCAAACAAATGGAAAGCAAAGTTGCAGGAGTTGCAATCCTAGTCTCTGATAAAACAGACTTTAAACCAACAAAGATCAAAAGAGACAAAGAAGGTCATTACATAATGGTAAAGGGATCACTGCAACAAGAAGAGCTAATTATCCTAAATATATTTGCACCCAATACAAGAGCACCCAGATTCATAAAGTGAGTTCTTAGAGACCAACAAAGAGACTGAAACTCCCACACAATAATAGTGGGAGACTTTACCACCGCACTGTCAATATTAGACAGATATTTACAAGATGAAAAATTAACAAGCATATTCAGCACTTGAACTCAGCTCTGGACCAAGTGGACCTAATAGACATCTACAGAACTCTCCACCCCAAATCAACAGAATGTGCATTCTTCTTAGCACCACATAGCCCTTATTCTAAAATTGACCACATAATTGGAAGTAAAACACTCCTCAGCAAATGCAAAAGAATGGAAATCATGAAAAACAGTCTCTCAGATCACAGTGCAATTAAATTAGAACTCAGGATTAAGAAACTCACTCAAAACTGCACAGCTACATGGAAACTGAACAACCTACTCCTGAATGACTACTGGGTACATAATGAAATTAAAGCAGAAATAAATAAGTTATTTGAAACCAATGAGAAAAAAGACACAGCATAACAGAATATCTGGGACACGGCTAAAGCAGTGTTTAGAGGGAAATATATAGTACTAAATGTCCACATGAGAAAATCGACACGCTAACATCACAACTAAAAGTCAGCTAGAGAAACAAGAGCAAACAAATTCAAAGACTAGCAGAAGACAAGAAATAACTAAGATCAGAGCAAAACTGAAGGAGATAGAGACTCAAAAAACCCTTCAAAAAATCAATGAACCCAGGAGCTGGTTTTTGGGAAAGATTAACAAAATAGATAGACTAGTAGCCAGACAAACAAAGAAGAAAAGAAAGAAGAATCAAATAGACAAAACAAAAAAATGATAAAGGGGAGATCACCACTGATCCACACAAATACAAACTACCATTGGAGAATACTATAAACACCTCTAAACAAATCAACTAGAAAATCTAGAAGAAATGGATAAATTCCTGGACACATACACACTCCTAATACTAAACCAGGAGAAATAGAATCCCTGAATAGACCAATAACAAGTTCTGAAACTGAGACAGTAATTAATAGCCTACTAACCAAAAAAAGCCCAGGACCATACGGATCCACAGCCAAATTCTCCCAGGGGTACAAAGAGGAGCTGGTACCATACCTTCTGAAACTATTCCAAACAATAGAAAGAGAGGGACTTCTACCTAACTCATTTTATGAGGCCAGCGTCATCCTGATACTAAAACCTGGCAGAGACAACAACAACAAAAATTTCAGGCCGGTATCCCTTGAACATCATTGTGAAAATCTTCAACAAAATACTGGCAAACCGAACCCAGCAGCACATCAAAAAGCTTATCCACCATGACCAAGTCCGCTTCATCCCTGGGATGCAAGGCTGGTTCAATATACACAAGTCAATAAACGTAATCCGTCACATAAGCAGAACCAATGACAAAAACCACATGATTATCTCAATAGTTGCAGAAAAGGCCTTCGATAAAATTCAAAACCCCTTTATGCTAAAAACACTCAATAAGCTAGGTATTGATGGAACATATCTCAAAATAATAAGAGCTATTTATGACAAACCCACAACCAATATCATACTGAATGGGCAAAAGCTGGAAGCGTTTCCTTTGAAAACCGGCACAAGACAGGGATGCCCTCTCTCACCACTCCTATTCAACATAGTATTGGAAGTTCTGGCCAGAGCAGTCAGGCAAGAGAAAGAAATAAAGCATTATCAAATAGAAAGAGAGGAAGTAAAATTGTCTGTGTTTGCTGATGACATGATTGTATATTTAGAAAACCCCATCATCTCAGCCCAAAATCTCTTTAAACTGATAGGCAACTGCAGCAAAGTCTCAGGATAGAAAGTCAATGTGCAAAAATCACAAGCATTCCTATACACCAGTAACAGACAAACAGAGAGCCAAATCATGAGTGAACTCCCATTCATAATTGCTACAAAGAGAATAAAATACCTAGGAATCCAACTTACAGGGGATGTGAAGAACCTCTTCAAGGAGAACTACAAACCACTGCTCAAGGAAACAAGAGAGGACACAAACAAATGGAAAAACATTCCATTCTCATGGATAGGAAGAATCAATATTGTGAAAATGGCTACACTGCCCACAGTAGTTTATAGATTAAATGCTATTTCCGTCAAGCTACCATTAAGTTTCTTCAGAGAATTAGAAAAAAACGACTTTAAATTTTACATGAAACCAAAAAAGAGCCTGTATAGCCAAGACAATGCTAAGCAAAAAGAACAAAGTGGAGGCATCATGCTACCTGACTTCAAACTATACTACAGTATAGTTTGAAGGCTACAGTAACCAAACAGCATGGTACTGGTACCAAAACAGATATACAGGCCAATGGAACAGAACAGAGGCCTCAGAAATAACACCACACATCTACAACCATCTGATCTTTGACAAACCTGACAACAACAAGCAGTGGGGAAAGGATTTCCTATTTAATAAACCGTGTTGGAAAAACAGGCTAGCCATATGCAGAAAACTGAAACTGAACCCCTATCTTACGCATTATACAAAAATTAACATAAGAGTATTAAAGACTTAAATATAACACCTAAAACCATAAAAACCCTTGAAGAAAACCTAGGCAATACTATTCGGGACATAGACATGGGCAAAGACTTCATGACTAAAACACCAAAAGTAATTGCAGTGAAAGCCAAAATTGACAAATGGGATCTAATTAAACTAAAAAGCTTCTGCACAGCAAAAGAAACTATCATCAGAGTGAACAGGCAACCTACAGATGGGAGAACATTTTTGCAATCTATTCATCTGACAGAGGGCTAATATCCAGAATCCACAAGGAACTTAAACAAATTTACAAGAAAAAAACAACCCCATCAAAAAGTGGGTGAAGGATATAAACAGACGCTTCTCAAAAGAAGACATTTATGCTGCCAGCAAACATGGAAAAAAGCTCATCATCAGTGGTTATTAGAGAAATGCAAATCAAAACCACAATGAGATACCATCTCATTCCAGTTAGAATGGCGATCCATTAAGAAGTCAGGAAGCAACAGATGCTGAAGAGGATGTGGAGAAATAGGAATGCTTTTACATTGTTGGTGGGAGTGTAAATTAGTTCAACCATTGTGGAAGACAGTGTGGCGATTCCTCAAAGATCTAGAACCAGAAATACCTTTTGACCCAGCAATCCCATTACTGGGTATATACCCAAAGGATTATAAATCATTCTAGAAAGAAACATGCACATATATGTTTATTACAGCACTATTTACAATAGCAAAGACTCGGAACCAACCCAAATGCCCGACAATGATAGAGTGGATAAAGAAAATGTGGCACATATACACAATGGAATACTATGCAGCCATAAAAAAGAATTAGCTCATGTCCTTTGCAGGGACATGGATGAAGCTGGAAACCATCATTCTCAGCAAACTAACACAGTAACAGGAAACGGAACACCACATATTCTCACTCATAAGTGGGAGCTTAACAATGAGAACACATGGACACAGGGAGGAGAACGTCATACACCAAGACTTGTCAGGGGTTTCGGGGAAAGGGGTGGGATAATGTTAGGAGAAATACCTAATGTAGATGACGGGTTGATGGGTGGAGCAAACCACCATGGCACATGTATACCTATGTAACAAACTTACACATTCTGCACATGTATCCCAGAACTTAAAGTATATTTTAAAAAAGCATTTAAAGTATCATTATTAAGCATAATGTGCTTATTTGTTTTGAGTCATGTATTTTTAGCAGGTTAAGCAAATATGTACTTCTGTGCTACTAAGAGTTTAAAAATTGAAGAATAGAAGATGAATTTTGTGATACATGATTTGTTGGCATCTGCTGAGATAATATGATTTTCTTTGACATGGTTAATAAGATTTATTACAGTAATAAACAACTGAGTTGGCATTGTATGCTAAAGATGTGTGTATGTGGTGTTGAGATGATCTCTTTAAAAACTTTCAGGTCTTTTATTCTTTCACTCTGCCTGAAAGTTTGAAATGGTGTCTCTCCCTGATGTTTATGTTGCATGCTGGAGTGGCCAGGAGGAAGATTTTGAGATGGAGATTAGCATGCTTGACATGTATTAGGGCGTGCTTCATTTGAGAGCAATGAGGAAGAAGAGAGAGGAAGGATGCAGGACTGGGAAGACGAAAAGGCATAGGTTTTGTGGCAATCAATGAAGGCCTCAGCCAACCACCTGTGGAACTCTGCAGTTTCCATATTTGTGTGTATAGAGGATGTACAGGGGAGGATCAGGGGAAAGTGGCAGCACTTTTTATTCCTGTATCAAGCAATCATTGGATATAGCCATTCAATGCAGGAAGCGGGCAAGAACTCGTACAAGACAATGCTCTTCAACCAGAGGAAATTCCCAAGAGGCTGACAGTTGAGGACTATCTGCCAACAGCAATCTCAGAAATAGTTGAAGTCAGTCTTCCATTTCTGTAAGCAAGATCTGGTTGGCACATGACAGCATCCACCACATCTAATTGACTGCTTCTATAATTCTATCCTCTACTTAAGTAATCTTATCCTTTTCACTGTCATTTATTATACTATTTGGGCCTTTAAGCCAGTTTTTCCAGCTTAGATCCTTCTTTTGAGTTCTAGATCCAGAAATACAACTGTTTTCTCTCCATTACTTTCTGCATTAGGAACCTCAAACATCACATTATAAGACTGAACTGATTTTCTTCCAAATTTCTGCCATCAACTCTATTACATTTCTTACCTGGTAGCATTACAATCTGTTTAATCACTCAAGATAGAAATTTGAAAGAAAACTTCTATCAATGACTCTTAACCAAGAAATTTAATAATAGTTTCTCAGGAGATCAGTCAACTCATCAAAATGCGGTGTTTTATGTGTGCATTTTTATGGATCATGGCTTTTCAGATTTGCAAAGGGTTTTGCAATTCAATAAAAGATTAAGTAAGCATCACGGTTCAGGAATTTTTTTTACATAACTTCAATCAACAAAACTATTCACCAAGGTCTGTTGATTCTACCTGTAACATTTTTTTACCTACTCCTTCTGTAAGTAGGCATTTACCCTCTCTTATGTGATTAACAATTGTAGTGATTTTTTTTTCACTTTTGTTTTTTGTTTGTTTGTAAGACAGAGTCTTGCTCTGTCACCCAGGCTGGACTGCAATGGCGTGATCTCAGCTCACTGCAACCTCTGCCTCCTGGGTTCAAGCGGTTCCCTTGCCTCAGCCTCCCATGTAGTTGGGACTACAGGCATGTGCCACCATGCCCAGCTAATTTTTGTATCTTTAGTAGAGATTGGGTTTCACTCTTTTGGCCAGGCTGGTCTCAAACTCCTGACCTCAGGTGATCCTCCTGTCTCGGCCTCCCAAAGTGCTAAGACTACAGGTGTGAACCACCACGCCTGGCCAACAATTGCAGTTTTACTAAAAGTCTTCTTGCTTTCAATTTTAACATAATCCTCCCACCCCAACCCTTCCCCGCTTTCTTGGTCAGGTTTCTATACTGTGGCCAGTTTAATCTTTTAATAGTGTGAATTGTGCCAAGACATTTCTCTAATGCAATTGTACCACTGGCTTTTAGAGATAAATTCAAGCTCCTTAGCATGACACACAAGGCTTTATATGATCTAGCATTTGTGGATCTGTGCAGTCTCACTCACTGGCACTCCCACCGTCATGTTTTAGGTACCAGCAATCTGCACTCTGTAGAATAGATCTGTATGTGGTACGCTGTCAATGCATTCTCTCTGCTCAGATGACCCCACTTTGTGGCAATACTGCAGACTTTATTTCTCCCCAGTCAAATAAAGTGAGTTTTCTTCTGTGCAACCTCTTTATTCACCTTTAGTGCACTCCGTGGTACATGTCAGCAGCTGGGTTGTGAAAGTGTCAGAAAATCTTAGGAGCTATGTTGTTGACTGCTGATGCAATATTAGCATTTAAGAATGCCTAGTTCCTGCTAGTATTCATCTGATCAGAAACTATAATCATCATTCTATTTATACAGTAGTAAGTTTGAGAAGTTTTCTGAAGGTGTTAAAAATTAATTATATGGTTATTTGAGTCTATCTTTAGGATGCTATTTAATAGAGTAGTATTTAGTGGCAAATATTCTTTTGTATTTTCTTACAAATATGACATTGAAGATGCCACCAACTCTATTATGCCGCTAACTCTATTAAACCTTAAATTTTCTTTTAACATAAAGTTCTTTTTTCTTCTCTTACTAAGAGATCTAGATCCTCTCTGAAAATTGGTACAATCACCAATACTTAAGGCTGAGAGCACAGTTTTCTGCTCTGTTCAGGTGTTAGTGACATTGAACGTAATAAAAAAACACACATCTCTGAACTCAGTTGCAACAGGTATAATACTTTATTTTCAGCTTCAAGTAATTCTTAGGATTCAAACTGCAGGGTTTTAAAAACAGAATATCCTAATGAAATTATGACATATGCAATATAGAAACTTACCAAACATTTTTCTGAATGAAAGTGCTTGGTGCTCCAGATGATGAGGTAGTAATAGATCTTGTGACAGAAACATATCCCAAGTGGCCATCTAATCTCCTACCTCCTCATGGGCAGAACCTAATTAAAAGCATCAGGCAAAGTAGTTAATGTACTTCTTGGAGATTAAGGTCAAGACAGGAGTTCTACATCTTCCTCTGCTGCACTTTACAAATTATACCAAATCCTTTTGCGGATGGTCTTGTATCCCAACAGGTCAAATGCATGTATTACATGCATTTCTGTATCTCATTTTGGTTTTTAGGTAAAGTTTCAATAATGGCATGGAGAGTTTTCCCTCACTTTTCTGCTTTAATGTGACTATTATTTGAATCACCATGTTTACCAAAGAAGTTCTTTGTTTTGTGGATAGAGGTGAAATATTATATCCGTAAGTACAACTAAAAATCTAAAGTTTTTCTTAAAAATTATTTTGCTCTGAATTTTCACATTGATATTATTTTATTTTAAACTTTACTATTAATCACTTATTATTTATAAATAACAGAACTATTTTCTTAATTATCTCAACCTTCATTCTGTCTTTTCTTATTTCTTCATTAACTATTGATATTAACAATTAGTTAAGTCTGATTCTTGATGGAATTTCATATTTTTTTGACTTAAAGGTTTAGAGGGTTTATTTCTAAAACACATAATAGCTGGACATCACTTAACAATTTTGTCAAAGGGAATTATATGCCTTAATACATTCAAGAATTTTGTTTTTAAAAATCATTTTAAATTATGATTATAAGTACATTTATATTTTCTCAGTTTTCCAGAATTATAATGAATTGAATAATTTATGAATATTTTCTATTTTACTATCCATATACTTAATTTTTGAATTTTTTATGACTGTCATATCATTTCTAAGAATGTCAAAACCTGAAAAGAACATTTAAAGAAATTAATTTTCTGAAGCCAGAAAGGTCCATAATCTCCTTAAGTACTTTATGTTTAATTTTAGTTAATATTTATAAATATTATTTTCTCACCAGAATGTACAACTTCTTTCTCAAAGCTAGAAAGTTATCTAATTCACAAGATTAAATTCATTGTCACTAATTGAACTACGTAATGGGAAATAGCTCAAGTTACTTATTTTGTACTCCAGTAATTTCTCTTTTCCTCTGCCCAAGTGTCCTATCTTCTTGGAAAAATTTTGCAGTAAGGCAGTGGAGCGAAGTAATCTATCTTGGCACAACATTTTTCCAAACATTATTTTGAGATTGCTTTCAACAGTGTTAAATTGACTTAAAAAACTAAGTGGGGGATTAATGACTAAAGCCAGGGGTAAACCAAACAAAACAAGATACCTCATATTACTGCAAACTGTTAATTTTACCAGTCTATATATGTATTTGAGACCAAAGAAGGAAGGAGAATTGAAAAGTTCTCCCTTTCAAAAAGTATCATTAATAAATGCATTGACATATGTGCCAAATATAATCGAGGCAACATGAATTCAGAAGATTAATACATCAAAACGTTTTCATTGCAGATGGTTGACTCCACAGAAGTAATAACTATGCTCACTTAATATCACTTTGCTTAGAATCCCTGAAGAGAAATGCTTGAAAGGACATTATTTGTTCCAAAGAAGGTCTAAATCAAAGTACTAGGAATAAAATATTTAAAGTGGTAAAGGAATACCTGAAACAAATGAAATACTAGGGAAATATTAAAAATACTAAATATCTTTGTGCACTGATGGTTAGGTTAGGTTAGGTTGCAGGAAAGCATACAAGATTTACATGAAGAGTTCTTTTTAAACTCTGGAATTCAGAAATACAATATTTCTGAACATTTGAGATGTTCACATATGTCAAAGTTTGTCCATAGATCTATATTTCACATTAAAAGAGATTTTAAAAACTGATGAGTATAATAAAATGCCAGTTGTTAAAATACTATTTTCAACTTAATGATATAAATATAATCAGAACATTATACTGAAGTACATTCGTTGCTCAAGCAGAGTTAGGCAATAATTTAAAAAACAATGGATTAATACCGTGTGTGTGTGTGTGTGTGTGTGTGTGTGTGTGTGTGCGCGTGCGCACGCAAAAGAGAGAGAGAGAGAGAAAGAAAGAGAGCATATGAGTGAGAGGAGCAGCCTCTGTACCCAGCCCAGCAGCTAGCACCCATCCAGCCTGTGATCACATTCAGATAATATCTGTTGAGTGAATAAGGGTGGTATTAGTTTGCTAGGGCTGCAAACAAAATCTCACAGATTGGGTGGCTTAAACAACAGAAATGTATTTTCTTAGGGTTTTGGAGGCTGGAAGTCCAAGACCAAGGTATCAGCAGGTCCCTTTGAGGCCTCTCTCACTGGCTCGCAGATGGCTGGCTGCCTCCTTGCTGTGCCCTCAGGTGGTCTTTCCTCTGTGCAGACACATACCTGATATCTCTTTCTGTGTCCAAATTTTCTCTTGTTATGAGGATACCAGTCAGAGTGGATCAGAGCCCACCCTTATGACTTTATTTAATCTTAATTACGTCTTTGAATGTCCTATCTCCAAGTACGGTCACATTCTGGGGTTAGGACATCAACAAACACATGAATTTTGAGAGGACAGAATTCAGCTAAAAATATAGGGGTCTATCATTGCATTTGAGTACATTATAAGACCTTATTAAAAATTAGTAGAGCTTATTTTCTCAATGTAGGAAAGATTTTTTATATTATTTAGTACTGATAAATGAAACAGTTCTGTTTAGTACACAGTGTGGTATTATCTACTGAAAATAACTGCATTCACTTAAGTTTCTTAATGCTTGATTTAAAGTTTCATTTACATCTTTTGACAACATAATAGATTGATTTCCTTTCCTCTTTTGGCTGTTTTACACAATTAAATGAAAGTTACAATGATAGATGGGTTAGATTAATTCAGTCTTCTCCTTACCTTCACACATTACTCTAAACAAACTATGCTGTTGGCAAGATGGAGCTCAATTTAAAATTGACAACACTGAGCCGATAATTATTCCGTGAAAGCTTAGATTCCATTAAATCTAAAACCTGAGCCTAGTTTGTAGAAAATTGTTCCTGGGAAGCTGACTTTCACTAGGTCCTATAGTAAACACTATGGTATGTGCTAGGATTGTTACTTTGTAACTTGTAGCTACTGGCGGGTAGGCACATTACTTGAGTTTGGAAGAGTTGATGGGAATGAAAGTATAAATCCACCAGTAGAAATACAAAGGTAATTTCCTGAAGGCCACAGTAGGTCTTCACCCCAAAGAGACATTATCCTGATAGTGAATGTTTTATGGGGCCTGGAGGCAGGGAAGCCTGACCTCTGCCTCAGAGTGCTGCCACTTCATATTTGGTGTATGTAGAAAACTACATGTTGCAACCTGAATCCTTTACTTACATTAAAGGAACATGTAGCCTTTGCCTGGCTCTCTGGGTATCTTTCAATCAATTACATCATTCTGTTAAGACCAACAGGCCCTCAGGTATTCATTGCATTCCTTATTTGTTCATCTTGATAGCCACGCAACCAAATAAATTATAGGACATGTGAATCCAAATTAGACTTTTCCGGCTACTGCCATTTCTGAGAAAGAGAAGATTATTACTTTTATAATTTCTTCTGAGAATTTATTGCTGTCTTAGGTTTGCAAAGGCCTTGGGTATCCTGTATAGAACCAGTTAAGTTAGGTTAACATACTGCTATTTGGGTAAAGACTGTTACAAAATAGTCTGATGGTTGGTTTATTTTAGATGATAGAAATTCAATGCCTTTTGGAGCTAAAGCCACTATTGTTAATAGAGTTAACATTAAAGGGGATGTCAAACCAAGCTGAGTGAGAACAATGTGGTACAATAAGTTGAAAACATAATATAATTAAATTATTATATTTTACTTGATTACTTTGTTAAGCAGTAGAAATTGTGGGGGTAGATTATGGGATTTGTTTGAAGGGATATAACACATTTCCCCAAATGAAAACATCCGTCCACATTGGTGTTTTCCATTAGTCATCTTCAGAGATGTGAATTTAACTTAAAACAATTCACACTACTCTGATGATGATTACTTTTAAAATGATGTTTGCATTAGTTAAGTCAGAGACATCATGAGAAATGGGAGTAAAAACAGATGGCCATGATGATGCATTTGTACTTTGAATATTTAAAGCAGCCGCTGGTGTTTGCATAGGGATTGAGAGCAGAGTAGAAACTAAAATTGTCACAGGTTATTAACATGCCTGACTTGGAGAGTCAACCTAAACCCTGAGTAAGTCTCATAGAAACTGCAGCATTATCACGTTTCCTATGATTGACATAATGTGCACTCACCTATTATTCTGCAGGGCTGTCGAGTAAGCAATGAGAAATCAATCCCTTTTCTTTATATTTAAGGAAAGGTTTTAGAATCATAAAAAATATTGGAAAAGATCATGCTTTTGTTTATTGAGACTTGTGTATCACGAACATTTTTTTTTTTTTGCATTAGAAAGATAATTTATTTATTTATTTTTTTATCCAAATCTTTTTATTTATTTATTTATTTATTTATTTATTTATTTATTATTATTATACTTCAGATCGCATAAATCTTTCGCCTTTTACCTTTTACATTTTGGTTTTTAATAGGCAACAGAGTTTTCTCTGAGTATTCAGGTAGAGATATTTAAAATCCCTTTACGAATACTCAAACTAAGATATGAGTTCTCATTTATCATTCTTTTATTTCTTCTTAAATTTTAGTGTGTATGTATCCTGTCTTATAAACCCCAATTTAATTAGTAGTGTGGCATGGTAATTTAAATTTTAACAAGCTTCCCAAATGCTTTAAATAATTTAATTTTTTTCATATACCCATTCTTCAAATTATCCCTCAAAAATAATCTTGTGGCCTGGCACGGTGGCTCACGCCTATAATCCCAGCACTTTGGGAGGCCGAGGTGGGTGGATCATTTGAGGTCAGGAGTTTGAGACCAGCCTGGCCAACATGGTGAAACCCTGTCTGCAGTAAAAATACAAAAATTAGCTAGGCTTGTTGGTGTGTGCCTGTAATCCCAGCTACTCAGAAGGCCGACACAGGAGAATTGCTTGAACCTGGGAGGTGGAGGTTGTGGTGAGCTGAGATCTCACCACTGCACTCCAGTCTGGGTGACAGAATGAGACCCTGTATCAAATAATAATAATCATCTTGCAAGCATGATTCTCACATTTCCATTTAGTAATTTATTAGCATTTTAGCTTTATAGTTGCTTTAAAGGTCTGAGAAGATTATTGGTTCAAGATAGCATGCTGATCACATGTCATGTCCTTCACCATCTCAGATCCCTGAGTTTCAAGGTTTAAAAAATATATAAACACTCCATAATGAAGATAATGTGAGGTGACCATTAGTGGTTGACAATTTTTGCAATTTTCTGGCAGGCAGAAAGCAGTTTTGAGAGAGATATTGGAAAGATGCAGGACAGAGTGGCCAGGGTCCGGGAGGAGGTGATCTTCCTTGCTGCCTGGAGAGGCTCAAGACTCAGGAATGCCAGGTATGATGAAAAGCATAAGTGAATCGTGAGTTGAAAAACAAGGACATTAGAAATCTATAGACAGAGGTCACAACAATCCTATGAATCACATGGTGAACAGGATATCTACCAGCGAACATCATTTAGGCAAAATATCGGAGGATTCATGTCTTCAGAAAAAGTGACTGCCTGGATTGAACATGGACAGCTGGTATTGAAGTTGGTGCCCAGAGCAAAGACCTCACATTCTGGAATATAGGAGTCCTTGGGCATGAGGACCAGTTCAACACCAAAAAATCCTACCAGCACTCTGGCACACATGCCCATACAATTAGGTTTTCATTGCCCTGTTCCTGAATATGTCAAGATAACTAAGGTTTGGCAGACATTTGAGGAAATTGAAACATAAGAAAACCTAATATAGACATTAAAAATGCCCATAAATGTACACACAGGTGTAACCACTCAGCAGGTTTTTCTTGCCTGCTGCCCAGACAGAGCCAGTTTATCAAGACAGGGGAATTGAAAGAGAGATAGAATTTAAGTCACACAGAGCCAGCTGTGTAGGAGACTAGAGTTTTATTGTTACTCAAATCAGTCTTTCTGAAAATTGGGAGACTGGGGGTTTTAAGAATAACATGGTGGGTAGGGGATTGGGAAGTGGGGAGTGTTGATTGGTCTGATTGGAGATGAAATTATAGGGACTTGAAGCCTCTTGCACTAAGTCAGTTCCTGTGTAGGGGCCACAAGACCAGATGAGCCAGTTTATTGATCTGGGTGGCACCAGCTGATCTGAGTGCAGGGTCTGAAAAATATCTTAAGCACCAATTTTAGGTTTTACAATATGATATTACCCCTAGGAGCAAATAAGGAAGTTTCAAATCTTGAGGGGTCTAGCTGTGCAACTCCTAAGCCATAATTTCTAATCTTGCGGCTAATTTCTTAGGCTTTCAAAGGCAGTCTGGTCCCCAGGGAAGAATGGTGTTTGTTTCATGAAAGGGCTGTTATCATTTTTGTTTCAAAGTTAAACTATAAACTAAGTTCCTCCCAAAATTAGTTCCTCCTACACCCAGGAATGAACAAGGACAGCTTGGAGGTTAGAAGCAAGATGGAGTCAGTTAGGTCAGGTCTCTTTCACTGTCATAATTTTCTCACTGTTATAATTTTAGTCAAGGCAGTTTCACAGGCACAAATGAAACAGAAACAGATACTTATTCAAATTACATGGGAATTTTTAATACATATTCAAATTATTTAGGGATTTTAATAAACTCCCTCCACTCCACTCCTTACTTTTACACTTTATTTGATATTCTTAAAAACTAGGATAGAATACTATGCCAAAGCAATACTTTGAGAGCAAAAATGAGCACACAAGGATTTATAAAAAGATAGATGCAATGAACAGATTCAAAAGTAAGAACAGTGAAGTTGAAGATAATTTGTAGAGAGTGAAAAAACCAACATATTGAGTGACCTATTTCATTTTGTAACATGTAGCTCAAGAGACCATGTATCTTCTTAAAATACCTTTAAGGTTTTCAAGTTAATATTTTCAGATAAGAATTTTGGCAGTCACCAGTTTATAATATTCAATGACTCACATGTTAATAAATCATGCTCTTCCCATTCATTATCTAGTATTGATTGAGCACCTACTATTTATCTGTCATTAAGCACCAAGGAATACAGTAGTGATCAAAACATACAAAAAAATCCCTGTATCCACAGAGCTTATGTTTTAGTTGGGGAAGGTAGACAATAAACAAATAACAAAAAGATATGCTATGATAGATGGTCACAAATTCTTTGAAGAAAAATAAAGCAGGAAAAGGAGATAAGGTGATGCTAGGTGGGGTTGTAGTCTTAAAGAGGATGATCAAGAAAGGCCTTATTTAGAAGATGACATTTGAACAAAAAGCTTAATGAACTGAGGTAGCAAGCCATGAGAATAGTTAGGAAAAGCCAAACCCCATGCTTGGACACAGCAAGGAGGAGAGTGTGGCTGGAGTGGGATGATTTAAAGAAAATGAGGCCAGAGAAATAAAGGGAGTGGAGCAGCTTCATGGCAAGATATAATGTACCTTCCACTTTTGGGATATGAAGACATTGGAGGGCTTTGCTTGGAAGAGTGACCAGATATCTGAAATAAAGGGATCTCCCTCTGGCTATAATAAGAATAGTTTGTAGTGAGAATAAGAAGGCAAGCAAGGAGAGCAGTGAGAAGCTTTGTAATAAGCCAAGCAAGGGGCAGTTTCGCTTGGGCTAGGATGATAACAGTGGAGGTGCTGAGGAATGTCTGGGTCCTGGGTATATTTTGAAGATAGAACAGGAAGAATTTTCTGATGGTTTGAATATGATTTATGAGGAAGAAGATGACTCAAGGATGACTTTGTTTTACCTGAGTACCTAGAGGATGAAATAGACCATGAAAGAAGGATACATGGAGGATTGGAAACTGGAGTTTGTATTTTAGATATAGCAAGTTTGAGATACCATGAAGAAATCCAAGTGGAGATGCGGAGGGCAGTTGGATAACCATGTTGGAGTTCAGTGGAGAGGTCTGGGTTGAAGACATTAATCTGTGAGTCATGCGTGTAATCATGTGAATGAATAAAATAGAAAAGAGTTCCAGGGAATGAATCCTGTAACACTCCAATGCATAGAAGTTTGATTGAAGAGGAAGAGCTAACTGGCAGAGCCAGAGACGGTTTAGCTGGGAAGACCAAAGGCTATGGTGTTGTGGATACCAAGAGAGGAAAGTATTTTGAGGAGGAGGAGATCAGTCATTCCAAATGCTTCTTTTTTAATGCAGATGTTTTTGTCTGCAAATAGGTAGTAGTAATATTTATATTATTAAAGAGACCATTAGAACATGTAAAAATGGAAGACTTTTACAACACAAATAGTTTGCATTATGCCAAAATGTAGCCACTTCAAATACAACTTTGAAGTAGGGTATAAATAAACTATTCCATTAACCACCAAATTGAAGGACAAGAATTACAATAATTGATGATCCACAGGCAGCATTTTCCACAACAAAAAATCATATGGGAAGTTGAATAAGTGTCTTTGTTATTAGCCTACATCCTAATAGCATCAACCTGAAATTATTATTGAGCCATGTTGGAAAGTTGTTTTTGGTAATTTCCTTAAGTGGGGAAGAGAGTCAAATAGGTTATCATGTTATGGTGTTAAAATACATATTCTTTTGACTTTTTTTATGTAAAATTAAATGGAGTGACAGAAATTTTACCCACCAAATCCTTTCACTTGAATGGATTGGTGAAGTATCAGAAATATTCTTTTTTAATATAGTTTTTGTATAACTAGAGTGCTATTAATACTTCATTTACTATAAATATATCAACATATGGTAAGTTAATTTGTTGAGATAGTATCTGTTGGTGTTTCCTCTATATTCCGTTTGTACCCCAATGTCTCAAGCAGATATTTAGGTCCCAATGTCTCAAGCAGGCATTTAGGTCGTTTGCCTTTCCTCCCCTCATTTATTTTCCCAGGAATTCTGCTTGGAGTCCTGTAGGGGACAGTTCAACCTTTGAAAGTAAAGAGAGATGTTCTAAGGATACCAATTAAACTGAATCTCCAGAAAGTATTTTCAAAATGGGAGGAAGAGAGTGAATAAAATGAATGCATAATCTCTGGCATGACGGGCATTTGTTATCTAAACTAATCCTTTCAAAATGCTGCAAGTATTCATTATTAACCTCATCTTTTAGAAAAAATAAGGAGAAATCTAGAACAGATTTTCCTCCTGAATCAGAATGAAAGTTGTCAGATCTTCTGAGTAGCAAGGGATCCATCTCTACCCCAGAGCAATATTCTGTGGAGTGGGCCTAGGGAGCCTGTGCCTTAGAATGGAGGGTGAGGCCATGCATCACAGACTCTGTGCTTTGGATGCTGAGTAGCCCTCTGCTTCCGTGGCCCATGTGAATGGAGGCAGCAAATGCCATTCATCTGTGACTTTTAAGCCCCTGGTGGGCTCCCACGTGGCCCAAGCCTCCCCGATGAGTGCCGCCCCCTGCTCCGTGGCGCTGGATCCCATCAACCCCCAGGGGCTGAGGGGTACAGGTGCATAGCACAGGACTGGTAGACAGCTCCACCAGGGGCCCCAATGCAGGATCCACTAGGTGAAGCCAGCTGGGCTCCTGAGTCTGGTGGGGACTTGGAGAACTTTTATGTCTAGCTAAGGGATTGCAAATACACCAATCAGCACTCTGTGTCTAGCTCAAGGTTTGTAAATACACCAGTCAGCACTCTGTGTCTAGTTCAGGGTTTGTAAATACACCAATCAGCACTCTGTGTCTAGCTCTGGGTTTGTAAATACACCAATCAGTACTCTGTATCTAGCTAATCTAGTGGGGACTTGGAGAATTTTTATGTCTAGGTAGAGGATTGTAAATGCACCAATTAGCACTCTGTGTCTAGCTCAGGGATTGTAAACGCACCAATCAGCACTCTGTCAAAACGGACCAATCAGCTCTCTGTAAAATGGACCAATCATCAGAATGTGGGTGGGGCCAGATAAGGGAATAAAAGTAGACTGCGGAGCCAGCCAGCCATTATCTGGTAGGGTCCCCTTCCACGCTCTGGAAGCCTTGTTTTCTGGCTTTTTGCCATAAATCTTGTTGCTGCCCACTCTTTGGGTCCACGCTGCCTTTGTGAGCTGTAACACTCACCTTGAGGGTCTGCAGCTTCACTTCTGAAGCCAGCGAGACCAGAACCCACCGGGAAGAACGAACAATTCCAGACACGCTACCTTTAAGAGCTGTAACACTCACGGCAAAAGTCTAGTCAGTGAGACGGTGAACCCACCAGAAGGAAGAAACTGCAGACATATCTGAACAGCTGAAGGAACAAACTCCAGACTACCATCTTTGAGAACCGTAACACTCTTCCGTGAGGGTCTGCAGCTTCATTCTTGAAGTTAGGGAGACCAAGAACCCACCAATTCCGGACACATCCTGAGCCAACACTATTTTGCCTGTTTTTTCTTGACCTTGGAGCATTTTAAGATGTTTTTCAGGACTTCTATAACCACATGCTACTATAGCACTAATTTTTCATGGAATGCTCCATGCAGTTCCTTTGCCATAACTGAAACTAGCTGTTCCCCAACCCCCTCTGCCAAGGATACATTTTTTCTAGGAAACATCTGCAATAGAGACTACTTATTTACCCATGTTTTGCAGGGCTTGTAGCTCCCTGTTGATTTTCTAAAACATTACTTCTGCGTTTTCCTGTAGAAACCTGCATTTTACTGTGAGACTTAACTCGTGACGTCCATTTCTATCCTGTAGTGTATTAATCCGTCTCTTGTTTTTGTCAAGAACTTTGGCATCTGAATCTCAGTTTTACTTGTCACTCCCAGTGCTGTCATCCTTCAACAGTTCTTTGATTCTCACAGCTCTGAATGTGCAGTTTTTAGCCCTTTTATATTCCAGAAAAAAAAAAAAAAAAAAAAGACTCAGAGAAAAATGGAAAAACAATAGCTCTTCATGGAAAGGAAAAGGATCAATAACGAATGGATGCCCCCAAAATTCAAGAGTCATATGAATGTACATTTAAAACAAATAATTCAAACTAATTTTTACAAATGTTTGTTTTCCTCCTGAGTTAAAAGATTTATATCTCAAAGAGTCTAGTTCCGTGTCTGGGAATGGAACCCAGGCTGCGGTGCATGCCAAATCCTAGCTACCGGACTACAGGCTGGAGTGCCTTTTTGCAAATCCTACAGGGGATCCAAGGCAGGTAGTTTGAGTGTACAAAGGTGTTTAACTTAAAAAAATTCTTATTTCTTAAAAAATCATTTTCCTGCCTTTTTAAAAAAATCTCACCAAGGGAGCTTCTAAGGCTCTATTCTTTGTGTATTTTTTATAGGTATAAGACAGTTAAGACAAGAGCTCTCTAAAACGTTTTCTTTTAAATATAACCAATTTATTTGTTTTATTATTAGTGATTCAAGCCAAATAAGACTTCTGCATGGAAAGTCCCAAAGGTAACTTCCCAGGTTTAGAATACTATGGACGTAAGTGACATTTTAAAAATGGGCACAGAAGATGTAGCTTTCCCCCCTAGGATATCCCCAAAAATTCAGTCCCAGAAATTGGCTAAAATAGCAAAGTTTCAAATGCCACAGACCATTAAGGATGCAGTTTGTTTGTTCTGTGTCTTCAGTATCGCAAAAACAGATCTGTTCATCCATGGCACTGAATAGGCCCTCCTAAGATTGAACTTCCCCAGGACTAAAACCAGGCAGCAAGCCTGGTTGAGACAATGAAAGCTTCCTGTGGATGGGACTTCTTTTTTTTTTTAATTTTTAAATTTTTAATTAATATATTTTACAGACAGGGTCTTGCTGTATCACTCCAGCTGGAGTGCAGTGGTGCACTCACAGCTCACTGTAACCTCAAACTCCTGGGCGTAATAGATCCTCCCACCTCAGCCTCCCTAGTAGTTAGGACTACAGGTGCATTATCACCATGCCCTGGCTAATTAAAACAATTTTTTTTTTTTTTTTTTTTTGTAGAGATAGGGTCTCCCTATGTTACCCAGGCTGATCTTGAACTCTTGGCCTCAAACAGTCTTCCCACTTAGGCCTCCCAAAGTGTTAGAATTACAAGCATGAGCCAGTGCACCCAGCCAGACTTCTTATGAAGACAAACTCTCCCAAGAACTTGGCACATATGAGCAAAGTGTGCTGCTTAATATCTGATGTGTCTCAGTCCTTTCAGACTGGCCACCAGATGTGATCCAAAAATCATGCCCTCTGTATGGTGGAGACCAAGGAAGAGTGCTCCCACTATGTCACAAGTGTCTCTTGAAGACATTAAACAAGATGAGAGAGACTCTATGACAAATAGACATGTCATATCTATTGTCATATCTGTCTACATATTATATATATACTATACATCTATACTATCTATGACAGAAAGACAGAGACAAAGAAGCAAAATACTATATGTGGGAGGAAAGGAATTAGACAATCTGAATAATCTTACCAGAAAATACACCAGAGTTGCTATAACTAAGACTAGTCTGTATAAATGCCTTTCTCCCATTGATATTGTAATGATAGGTAGCTAGTCAGCCATAAGCAGCACAGGAGAGAGGCTCCTTGTCCACACACGCACCAGGAATGTCAGGCAACCATCAGATGATGGTCAGGCTGTTGTTAACAGTCTCCCTAAAATAATAATTGGTCATAGCCAGTGCCAGGGAAGGGCAGCCTCCCAGCAAATAGAAAGCACTGGAAACTGGTTATCGGCAGCTTTTCCTGATAAGATCTCAGGAGTTGGGCGAGTGAGCTCAAGCATGCACATTAAGAAGCAAAATGGTGGACTTTAACTGGTATATGACCTTCTAGGAACATTTGACTGATAAGGGAAGAACGCCTCAAGCGAGCGTGCATACAGCTCCAGTAAACACACTTGTATGCTCCCCTCCCCAGCGCTACTGCTAGCCACTGCACATGCAGGCAGCCCACCGCAAGGGAGGAAGCAGGGGAGAAGAGATGCAAGACCCCGGAAGTATGCCAACATGCAAAACCTCACATCAAAGGTAAAACAGTGCACTTGATGTCTCAAGTCACCCACTTGGCCTCTTCCAAGTGTACTTTACTTCCTTTCATTCCTTCTCTACACATTTTAAATAAACTTTTACTCCTGCTCTACAATTTGCCTTGGTCTCTCCTTTTGCCTTATGCCCCTCAGTCATATTCTTTCTTCTGACGAGGTGAGAATTCAGGTTGCTGTAGACCTGTACAAATTAACTGCCACTAACAATATTAAACTTGGTAAAGAAGAAAAAAACAGACAAACTGATTTTTACCAACAGCTCAACCAGATTCCATAACCAGACATCTGGAAATCTAACTGGTATGAAATTCTTACCCTTCTGCCAGCTTGTCAGGTCCAGAGTTCCCTTGACTGTGGCTTCCAGAAGAGCAGGGTGGTTGTGATTGTGTTGCTCACAGCACCAAAACTATAGAGGCCAAGGAAAAACTTGCCTTTTGCCCTCTAAAGTTGCACTGAAAATCCCTGACAAAAGGCAGGTTAATAGAAAAAGCCATAAAAAAGTTTATTAATATGCACAGGTGTGTACGGGAGTTATACAAAATAGAAAAATTTAAAGAACCAGATGGTTGATGTTTTTATACCATCTTGAAGTTATAGAAAGAATGGGAGCTTGAAGCATGGCAAGACAAGTGATGGGAGAGAGAGAAGAAGAGAGGCCTTAGCTGGCAAAGGCAGTTTTGTTTTGCAGATGAAACCTCACAGGTAGCAGCGCTCAGAAAGCATAAGTTTCTGTAAGACCCCTGAAAGTGTCTGACTGTCATTCTCTCTCTTCCACAAGTCAATCTTTCCTATATCTGGACACTGGAGTTTGGGGTAGGGGGAGCCGGTGTGCCAGGGAAAGCTTGGCTGTTTATTTCACCAGTGCAGATTTTTCTCTACAGATGCAAATCTTCACAAAAGGCAACCTTTTAGCTGTTCTTGTGTTTTAAGACTCTGAATAGCTATCTTAAAGTATGTCAAACAAATATTACATATTTTGGGGTGACATTTTTTAAAAGTGATATGTGCTATCAACCTCTGGCCTGACCCTCCACCTTCTCCCCTCATCTGCTGAATGACATCACCCAAAATGTTCATGAAAGTTGCATGTTGAAGATAGTTAAAGCAAAGCTTCACTAACTTGGCTTCCTAACTGCCTTCATGGAATCAGTCCCATTCCTAATTGATGACTTTTTTTTTGAGTAAGAAATAATACTCTGTTTTGTTTAACTGCTGATGTTTCTAAGTTTGTTAGTGTAGCTAGTATTATTGTAACCAAAGATAAATCCAATTCTTTGCCTTTTCTCTTTCATATTTGGTTTGCCATTGAATATACAAGAGAAATTCACACGATTATGTGGATTTGGCCCAAAATCTACCACCTTCAACTTGCTGAAGTAAAAAGTAAAACTCTGTAAAATATTTGAAGAGATTTATTCTGAACCAAATATGAATGGCCAATGGCTCATAACACAGCCCCAGGAAATCCTGAAAATACGTGCCCAAGGTGGTCAGGCTACAGCTTGATTTTTTTTACATTTTAGGGAGACATATGGCATCAATTAATGCCTGTAAGGTGTACATTGGTTTGGTCCAGAAAGGTGGGAAGGGCTTCCAGGTCATAGATTCAGAGATTTTCCGATTTGCAATTGGTTGAAAGAGTTATTATCTAAAGACCTGGAATCAATAGAAAGGAATGTCTAGATTAATATAAGGGGCTGTGGAGACCAATATTTTCGTCTCTTCATGCAGGTGAAGCCTCTGGGTAGCAGGCTTTAGAGCTCTTAGTAGAGCTAAAAAGATACCAGACTCTTAGTTAATTCTCTCTTGGATCAAAGAAGAGAGCTGGAAAAGGAAGGAGGTTCTCTACAGAATGTAGATTTTCCCCACAAGAGACAGCTTTGCAGGGCCATTTTCAAAATATGGCAAAGATATATATTTTGGGGTAAAATACTTGGATTTCTTTCAGGGCCTGCTGTCTGTCATGTTGGTATCTTATTGCTAAGGAGTGTTTGGTCAGCCTTAAGGTCTCTGTTTTAGTGTTAATTGCTGGTCATCTGCTCCTGAATTCCCAAGGGAAGAATGTATAATAAGGCATGTCTGAGCACCCATTCCCATTATGACCTGAACTAGTTTTTCCGGTTTACTTTAGAATGCCCTTGGCTAAGGCAGTGGTCCATTCAGGTGGTTGAGGTGTTTAGAATTTTATTTTTGGTTTACAAACTTTAACTGGTTTACCAGTTATATTCAGGGATCATCCTGTATTTCATAATGCTTCCTTTTCTCATTTTCTTCAATTACTATTTTACACTTCACTATGAACTTCCTCACTTGGACATATGGATTTGCATCCTATATCACAGAATTAGAAAAGACCTTGAAGTATGAACTTCCTCAAACTCCTGCCCACTTCCCTCCATCTACAAACATGTCTGTGTTCATCATGACCACTTTACCCCAGTTCCATGGAGGAACTGATTCTCCTCCTTCTTGAGGTTTATGACTCCGCTTGGATTGTAATCTCATTTACCAATCTAAAACCTTTGACCATCCTGGGATTCCCACAGGTCAGTAACCATGCTAATGTAATCCAATCTTGGATCCCCAGCATGTAGTGCAGTACAAGACAAATGGGTGTTCAAAACCATTGTCTCAAATGAGAAGATAAATGCATTTTCTCTCTTGTATTTTCAAGATCTTCCTTTTCACTGATACTTAGTATATAGTCAGTCAATTCTCTTCTTATTAAAAAATAAATCAAGTAAATAAACCTCCCTCTACCTTTATACTCCTCTAGCTCCTGCTGTATTTATCTTCCTTTCATGAGCAACCTATCTGGCAGAGTGGTCTATAGTACTCTACTTCTCTACCCACCACAGCTAGACTTATGTCTGCATTGCCCCACTAAGCTGTTCTTGCTAAGGTCAACAACGACTTTGTAGTTAATAAAAAGCTAAACCAGCACTCCCCAGGTCTTTCTCTGACAAATACAATTTTGTTATCACTCCCCACCTCTACCCAAATATGTTTCTCTAACATATAGTTTGGGTTTTACCTCCCTATCCCTTCCCCACCCCCATCTATTTACCTATTAATTGCCAATCATACTCATTTGCTTTCATCTCTCTTCATACACTCTAAGTGATCTCATCCCACCCTTGCTTTTCCAGTTTACAACAGCTCAAACCTCTGCCCAGCTTCAGATCTGTTTACCAAACCACATGATCCAGAGATGGGTGATCTGGAGATGCTTCAAATTCAACATGTCCCAAAGGGCCTTCATCAGTCTATTACCCAGCAAAACTTCTTCCTCTTTCTAATTTTTTTTTTTTCTGAATGATTGACAAAGTCCTAATAATAGCACATAGAGGAAATTTCAGGGGATTTAAAAATATATCATATTACTTCAGTCTAGAATATTGGACAATGAAATAGTAAAGGAAGGACAGGAGAAGTTGACCCCTCAGGAGAACAGAGCAGGACTAGATGAATACCCAAATGAAACTGGAAGTAGAATGAGAACTGTGAACATCATCTTGTTTTGTAGTTGCAAATATTTGAAAAGAAATTGCCTGCTCCTCCAAAACAGTGAGTGGGACAGAAGAAAACTCTAAAACCTATTTCTTGGTAACATTCAATCTGAATAAAATGACTTTTTAAAAAGTTTTTTTTTTTTTTTGCTCATAGCCCATATTTATTATTATTATTATTATTATTATTATTATTATTATATTTTAAGTTCTAGGGTACATGTGCATAACGTGCAGGTTTGTTACATATGTATACTTGTGCCATGTTGGTGTGCCGCACCCATCAACTCGTCAGCACCCATCAACTCATCATTTACAGTTTAATGTCTTTTTAACACAGGACTTATCAAAACTTTTATAAAACAAAGGAAACATCAGCCTAAACACTCAAGAAAAGAAATACTTTAAAAATCACCTATAGCAAATGGTTATTTTAAAAAACACTATCATGAGAATGAGTCAATTAAGAATGAATGCTGCAAAATTATATGAAGAAAGAACATATCACCAAAGGATCATCTGTGAAGAATTTTATGAATAAAAAATGATATTAATGTGATTATATATAAATATTTAGTTGACATGATCCTAGGTCCTTCCAGTTCTTCATATATTATGTGTATTAGTCTGTCTGGGCTGCTGCAACAAAATACTACACAGTCTGGGTAACTTAAGTAACAGATTTATTTTTGTACAGTTCTGATGCATAGATGTCCAAGTTCAAGGTGCAGTTAGGGCTCGTTTTTGGTGAGACCTTCTTCCTGGCTTATAGATGGCTGTCTTCTTGCTGTGACTTCACATGGTCTTTTCTAAAATTGGCACTAGTCCTATCAGATTAGAGTCCCAACCTTATGACCTTATTTAAACATAATTTCCTCCCTAAAGGCCCTATTTCTAAATAAAGTCACACTGGTGGTTAGAGCTTCAACCTATGAATTTTGGGGCCCACAATTCAGTCCATAACATTATACTAGACAGAGGGGAAGTTCACTGAAGTCATGTTTTCCTATAAGTAAGAAATATTATTACTCCATGCATAACCTCACATGCGCAAACATGCAAGCTCTGCCAGCTGGACCCACTCTTCATTATCCACAAAAGTCTGCAACATTTCATTTTTAAAGTTAAAACTGATTTTAAATAGAGATGCATAAAAATATCCATATTCAGCCAAAATCATGTTATTTTTGGCTGTCTTTGACTAAATAACAAGAAAACTAATTTTGACTTTATTTTGTAAATTTTTTTTTTTAAATGCAGTCTCCAATCAAGAACTTCTATGCCAAGTTTAAGCTTGAAACAAATGTTAAGACCAAATTATAACTCCCTAAAAATGTGTAAGTTTGCTAGATCCTTAACATCACTGTACCACCAATTGCTTGCTGCAATATTTACTTACATTACTAGGACTGAAGCTAAAGGAAATGGAACTCAGTTGGTTGCATAATTCAAGACACGTTAAACTGTATGCTATATTTTCTATGGATTTTACTCTTTTGTGCTTTTACTAAGAAGATGGATGTTTGTACCTGGAAGTATGAAAAGATGACATTCATTGGCCATTCAAAACATTGAAATGCTAACTGTTATAGCCATGAGTGTCTTTTAATTTTCCAGTTTTTAAAACTTTGCTTCTAACATTTCAGAGCTTTGTAGATGGAGTATCTCATCCAGGATTCCAAACTTCAAAGGCTTAAAAAATAAACTGCAAACCAGAAAACTTCTCATTTTTGTTTTACTTCTGTTATTTTTCTAACCTTTCCTTTTAAACACACTCTTTCTTGCACTTGCCATTTGTAGATAAAGTTAGTAGTATTAAAATAATTCATTTTAATAAATTCTAAATGTGTTCAGTTTTCTGTGAGTTGGACAAATGACATACAACCTGTAAACTTCAGAAATTTTATAGCTTCTTGTACCTTGTCATAATATTTTGACATCTAGTGAGCTTCATATTAAAAAAGTATCTGGAATATTATTAATTAATAGAAAAACAAGGATCCTGTGCATTTCAGTGAATATTTTTATGTCTTTTAATTTTAAGTTATTTAATATTCTACTCTGACAGGATTTTTATCCTCTTCTATAAGAATAATACTTTAAGAATGGCATTAAAGTTATACATTATTTTACAATTCCAGTTAAAATTAACTTTCCATGGCTAACTTGTTTTAAGGAATTAACCAAATTTTAGTTATAATTTATATAAGGATAAAAGTTATAATTCTTGGGCATGTGTAGAATATAATTCTTGTGTGTGGAAACTAAATAATCCTAATTTTTTTTAAATGACTACCTTTTTCATTGTATGTATTCAACCTGCTTCCCAGCAGATGAAAGTCAAGAAAAAAGAAAAGTAGAATTTGACATTTCTACTTTATATGATACCGTAATTACTCAAATAAAAATGCTAGAAAACTCATAAGTAAACAAATCAAATAAAAAGTTCTGAACAGAACTACAGACTAAGCTGGCAGGAGAGGAGGGTGATGTAAGTGAGGTTCCTTTTGTTCAGGAGTCTCAGTGCCCTGGGATGCCAGAGAAAAGAAGGGCAGGGTTTGTCACCTCACACAAGAGGGAGAAGGTTGCAGAGGGTTGCAGAGGCAGATGCCAAAATGCCCCAGAGATTCCAGGAGCAACCTGCAGTTATGTACTGTGGGGAGTGGTGAGGGACCCATGCATATGCTACAACTTCCTAAATTCTTCACTAGCCCTCCATCTTGTGCACATTCTAAAAACTGTTGCTATATTATGAGAAATTAAAATAGGTCCTTGCCGCCCAAACCCTTATGTACCCCATGCCCTGCAAGAGTGAAAGAGAAAAAAACCAAAAGAGAAATAGAATGACATATAATAAAAAACTAAACCAAACAGACCAAACACACAGACATAAGGAATCACAAACTTCCAGCACATTTTGGAGCTTGTCCTCAACATGTTAACGCTCTTTAAGCTGTTCTTTCGTTGAACCTACGTGAGCTGGGTTTCTAAAGCAGACGGTCCCAAAGAAAACAACAAGAAAAGGAATGCCGAAGGAATAAACACTACATGTGATTAACATTCACAACCCGGAGGATTGCAGCTGGACAACCCCAAGCTGTATTTCACACGCGGAGAAATGTAAACTCTTCTTTCATTCGGTAGCCATAACTTCTGGGAAGAAAGAGATCTTCACAGAGGTCCGGAGAAGTGCAGCCATTTCTAGGTTTCCAGGCTCCGGGTTGAAATTTTTACATTTAAATCAGGATACCTGAAAATAATTCAGGTACCCTTAGAAAACAAAATTATTTTCTGATTTTGCATATGAGTTAATAATCAAGGACAAAATAGCTTTGATGTGATGTCACCTTCGACCTGAATGGCATCTACTTAAATGTAAAAAATGGCATAAAGTACAAGTTAAATGCCCTTTTTGAGCCCAGATCTTTCTAGAACCTTTTTATAAAAAGGAAATATAAGTCATGGAAATAACGCTATAAGTATTCATTGTTACTTTTTTTTTAATCAAAAGAACTGATTATTTTAAGGTTCTAAAAATTCTATTGGAATTACTTATAAATGTTTGATGAAAGGAAGAGTTATGAAGGTTTCCCTCGAAACTGTTTTTTTGTTTAAACAAATATCTTTGGCTATCTAAAATAAGTGCAAAGTATCTTGAGCCATATTTCAAAACATTTAACCTGAGGGCTTAGTTTTGAGGTGCAGTCCTTTTCTGGACTATTTACTAGCACTAAAACGACGGTAAAAATGGCCATGGAAGCCTTCCACACTTGGAGGAATTGTTTTGCTTCTAGTCTCATCGAAGCCAACTTTAGCCTACTCCAAACCACAGAGTCAGCAAAAGCATATTCTTCATCCCTCAGTCCCTGAATCCTGTTTTCCTTAATCTGCCCAGGGCATAGGCACTGCCCCTGACTTCAAGTAATCTTTTCCACCATATCAATGCCCTCCCACCCCATGCTTTTGCAATCTTGCATCCTGTCAGGCCCTTGCACTGCCATACATAGTGTCAGAGGAAGCAGAGATATATGCCAGTACCAAAAGGTAGAAAACTGTGTGCCAAAGTTTTGTTGAGAAACTTGATGAAAGGTAATCTCATGCCTCTCTGTCAATTACAAGGGAGAGATGGCTCTCAATTTTACATAGTAGAATTTAAAATTCAACAGTTCAGCTGAAGCTATGGAGCTATGGTCTTGAACCTGCGTTTAAATAGAAAGCCTGTTGTTTTTTGTCTTAGGTTGTATTTTCATTTAAGGTGGGTTTGGAGCAGTAGTGTGTTGGAGCCAGCATTCACAAGCCTGAAAGTCAATTGAGCACGACACTTCTCAGATTTGTCATCTGCTGGCAGCCTGAAATTGTTCAAGGTGAAAGTATTTACACCACTGATATTGGCAAATGCTATCAATCATGACCTTCCCACTCCTGCCCTCTCTAGGTTTGGGCTGATTGATGGTGATTGAAGCAGAGCAGCCAAAGCTGTTCTAAGTCTATACCTTGATGTACCATTCTTATAACTTCCCAAAAGGCAAAGTTTGTCAATCATTATTTCCCTTTTTCACTCATCTTCATTTTGTTCTAGACTTCCTCTGCAGATGAATACTCCCTTCCTCTTTTGAACATTCCCCACTCTACCTTTATTGTAAACTCACCTGCATCTTCAATCTTTTCACAGAAAGAGTTCCCTAATTCCTTGCCTTGCCCCAATCTGGCAGGCTTCTAAGGTCACAACTTCACCTGGGTCCCTCTTGTTCAATATGAAGAAGAATATTTTCATGTGCTCTTCAAGTCTGGAATATGTAATATAAATTAAATAATGTAGATATGAATGCTAAGTGCTATGATATAGGTGTGGATGTTAGTCCATTTTCACACTGCTATAAATAAATACCTAAGGCTGGGTAATTTATAAAGGAAAGAGGTTTAATTGACTCAGTTCCACATGGCTGGGGAGACCTCAGGAAACTTACAATTATGGTGGAAGGCAAAGGGGAAACAAGGACATTCTTGATGACTGGAGAAAGAAGAGAGAGCAAAGAGCAAATAGGGAAGAGGGCCTTATAAAGCCATCAGATCTCATGAGAACGCACTCATTATCACAAGAACATCATGGGGAAAACTGTCCCCATAATCCAATCAACTCTTACCAAGTCCCTATCTTGACATGTGGGGATTATGGGATTACAATTCAAGATGAGATTTGGGTGGGAACACAGAGCCAAACCATCCATATCAGTGGATGAAAGTAAATTTATAGAAAGTAAGTGTTGATACCTACATAGGTATAATCTTGCTTGTTTTGTTTTAGCCCTTAAATGTAATCTGGATTTTTTACTTATAGAATAAGATTGAGCAAAGAAAATATTAAAATATGTCAAAGTTATATATATATATATATATTTTAAATTAAAAAAATTTTTTAAATGTATATTTTAAATATATATATATATTGAGACAGAGTCTTGCTCTGTCACCCAGGCTGGAGTGCACTGGCTGGCCTGATCTTGGCTCACTGCAACCTCTGCCTCCTGGGTTCAAGCGATTCTCCAGTCTCAGCCTCCCGAGTAGCTGGGATTACAGGTGCCCACCACCACACATGGCTAAGTTTTGTACTTTTAGTAGAGACGGGGTTTTCCCATGTTGCCCAGGCTGGTCTCAACTCCTGAGCTTAAAGTTTTCAACCCACCTTGGCCTCCCAAAGTGCTGGGAATCCCGGCATGAACCACTGTGCCCAGCCTATAACGTTGTTTTAGTAAAAGGCAGTGAGGCTGGGCATGGTGACTAACGCCTGTAATCCCAGCATTTTGGGGGGCCAAGGTGGGTGGATCACTTGAAGTCAGGAGTTCAAGAACAGCCTGACCAATATGGTGAAACCCCATCTCTACTAAAAATAGAAAAATTAGCCGGGCGTGCTGGCGTGTGCCTGTAATCCCAGCTACTAGAGAGGCTGAGGCAGAAGAATCGCTTGAACCCAGGAGGCGGAGGTTGCAGTGAGCTGAGATCACACATTGCACTCCAGCCTGGGTGACAGAGCGAGACTTTGTCTCAAAGAACCAAAGTGAGAATTAGTTATTAGTTTTAGAAAACTCATTTGCAAATGTGATTTTAGAAGAGATAGTATTTCTAGGGGTCTCCTGGCTCCTCCTCTTTCATTATTATTTTTCTTAGTAACTGGACCTACACTGAGACCTATATTGCCAAATAAATCTGAGAAAAAAAGCAATCAGCAAAAATACTCTACTAAATGTGCTATATATTTAGAAGCTTTACTGTTCCAGGCCAGTGGTTCTTAATATGTGGTCCTTAATCAGCAGCATCAGCATCATCTGGGAATTTGTTAAAAATGTAATTTCTTGGGGCACACCTTAGATTTACTGAAACAGAAACTCTGATATCCCTGAGATATGTTTTCAGAGGTCCTCCAGGTGACTCTGATGTCTGCTTACATTCAACAACCATCGTTCTGGGCTTTGGCCATGGAGTTGACTGCCAGCACCGAGCAGTGTATTTATCTGAAAGTGAAAGTGGGTTTAGGAGTAACAAAAGATACATAGCTATTTAGTATTTACTATTTATGTGACCCTGGGCAAGCTACTAAATTTTCATATTTGTCTTAAGTTTTCTCATCTGTTAAGGGGGGATATTAACAGTATGTAATTCAAATGATACTTTGTGTGAAAACATAAAATTATGCATTAGTATGAATATAATATTAATTATTATAGTATTGACAAAAACTAACAATTTATAGAAGGATGCCAGGTTGGGATGCTAGGAAAGGGCATCATTTAATATTATCTGTGGGTATCCAATTGAAAAGACCAGGTGAGAAATTTCTTTAAGAGCGTAATGCCAGAATAAATGTCTTAGAGCTCAAGAAAAAGGTATCCTTGTTCATTTTTATTAATGAGAATTATAATTTATCATGTTGTTATTTTTGCTTTGGCAGCTAAGATTCTCGAGGCCGAATTTGACACTCAGTCTTATTAATTTCGTAACTCTTTTTGTATATTTACCTGCTCCTTTCCTTGGTTCTTTTCATCCTTTTTCTTAAAAAAAAATTACCTTACGAGTCCTTAAAAACAAGCTCCTCATACTTTTTTTGTCTTAGTAAAAAAATAAAAGTGAGCAAGAAAAAATCTAGACATATCATTTGATGGAGTAAAAGAACTCTGCTTAAGAATACTAGAAAAGTTTCCATTTGCACTGAAAGAATGTCTTTGTGTCATCTCTTGGTCATCAGCTTCTCATTCTCTACCTCTCTTTTGCCTAATGAAAAATGCTTCTCTAGTACCACAGAGTAGTGAAAAAAAGCACTAGACGGTATTCAGGAAAACCAAGAATCAGCCTCTGCCACCTTGGACGTGTTGCTAAATATCTTATGTTCAGATCCCTCACGATGGATTGTGAAAGTGTATATAAAAATGCTTGGTAAACAACAAAGCACTAGGCAAGTTAAAGCTGATGTATACAAAATTTTGGTTGCCTAGATGTTATCTGTTGAAAAAATGTGTAAATGAATTCTCAGTCTACCTTCTCGTTTTCTTTCTTATGTTGTATATGACTGTACTGGCTTTCAAAATACACTCTAGGGCAATATTTTAATAAATCAAATTCATGTTGTCATTACAAACATGGTGTCATTTTATGTAAGTATCACCTTACCTGGAAATGTGTTACTTTTAAACACCTTATGCAAATGTAACTGTTTTATGTATCCATTACTGAGTCACCAGATGTCACTCAATGGCCCACACTTGTGTTTATTTTCTTCAATTGGGGATATGACAGTTTTGTCAATTTTATGAGATTGTGTTGACTTAAAATTTGTCACTTAGTTTTTGAATCAGGACTCATAGCATGGTATACTATTCATGAAGTTCGAGGGTGCATTTCAGAAGGGATTTTTTTTTTTGTTTTACCCAAATGCCATCTTTCGTCCAGCAGAAAATTGCCTCAAGAAAATCTTCAAAACTGAGAAAATAGGATAGGGTAGGGTCGACATATGTATCAGTAGAAAAATTAATTACAAATATATTTATTTTTGCATTTTATTGTCAATTCAAGTAGTTTGGAAAATCAAGTAGTTTGGAAACCATACCAAATAAAGTTTAAATGAAATAAGCTGATCCTAATTATAAAGAGATAAGGACAGTAATAATTATTTTGCACTATTACCAGGCACTGTATGAAATGCTTTTGTGTATTGAGTCATGTAATTATCCACAGAATAACCTCATACAGGTTATCCCTATTTGATAATTACTGTTATCCCTATTTTACAAAGGAAAATCTGAGACTTGAGGAGTTACATAAATTGCTCAAGCCTCATAGTAGTAGACTGTCAGCTAAATTATGAACCCAGATTCTCTGCCTTCAGAACCTGTGTTCATAACCATTGACTACCCTGAAGGTTATTGTATACTATTTTAACTGGTTGGATAACAACAGATGTATCAGAAAATGAAATTAACTCCCCTCAAAAGGGTAACAACTACCAAAAAAGCAACATACTAAAAATGAAAAAATGTTCTCCAAACCCAAACCAATTAACAAACATTATTGCTATTGGTATATTTACTGATAATGTTTGTCATATTCATTATATATTATGCCTTAAAATAATAATGCCACACCATTTAAAAGACTTTGGCAAGAAAAATCTGGTGGCATTAATTCTGTGCAACCATAAAAAGAATCTTTGCTAAATGCCAGCAAATGAGGTGGTAATAACTTCAGACTATTTTGCTCAGCAGGGAGAGACTCAGCCGGGCAGGGCGGGGCGGGGGTGGGGGGTGGGGGGGGGGTTAAGGGGTTGGCTGGGGGTGGGAGTGTACGAAGATCTGCTTTCAAATCTCTTAATTTTGCAATTGAAAACAATGATATAAGGTTCAGGTGTGCCTTGTGAACCATTTAAATTGAGGATGTATTAACATGTGAAATAAGGTGTATCAATTTTACAAAAATGATATATTTTTTAAATGTAGCATTCAGACTCCACAGCGTGACTGCCAGGGTTTCTGGAACTGCGAGATGGGAGAGCGCCTGCACTCCTTCCCACACACCTGTGTTTACATTGAGGCCTTGGCAGCACTGACCCGCGGCCATCCTTCACTCGCAGCTTTCGGTTTGCTTTCAGCCATGGCAAGCCACACTGCCCCTGCACTTTCACTAGCTAGCACTGTTAGAATATTGACTTAGGAGTCCTAAGCTTGGAATTTAATAGAAATCGGTTTGTTGAATCTCACTCATTTTAGAATGTTACACAGATATTTCCTTCAATCCTCAACTAGAATTGATTATGTCTTGTAAATACTGTTGAACTTTTAGAAAGGGGGCAGGAGAGGGAGTTGTTTTCATGTAACTTTTGCTTCTATACAGACTTAAGATATTTCCCCCCATTTGTGTCTCTTGGAAAGTAGGGATTACAGACTTAAAATGAGTAAGTTATTTAGTAGATAGTAAACGGGGAGGAGAGTAATGGTTTTTCGAGGCTTCTCAGGTTTCAGATACATATATTAGAGTGAAAGATCTCTATAATATAACACATTTGCAATGGCAGTTAATGTTTTGGGATGCTACCTTTTTAATAAAAACTTTGATGCATAATTAATCATTTTTCCCCCCAAAAAAGCTATGCTATTGCTGTCAGAACCCAATGGATGAAAGAGGGGACTGCATTGGCCTCTTGATTTCTATATTCTGGTATCGTGAGTGTGAATGAGGTGATGCCGTGCTGGGTCCCTATTGACTTCAATAGGGATAACACCATGTTTGTGAGGACCAAGAAGAGACTCAGAGCCAGTGAATGAGACATAGGATTTATTGAGGGAACTTACACAGTCCAGTGGCAGCAGCCTGGACAGGAGAACTATAACCACTTATTAAAAGCATGCAATTTTAGAGCATTTTCACTTAGTACCCTCCCTCTAGCAACCTCCACCTGGCAACCTGCATTTAACCCAAAAGAAAGGCGAGCCTCAATTCCCTGTATGGCCCATGTTCCATAGGATGGGGGTAATTCAGATGTTCCTCATAGATAATCATGAATCTCTAAGTTGGCTACTCCTGGATCCCTTAGCGCAGAACTCTGAACACACATTCTTCTTCTTAAGTTGTAGCCTACGGATGGATCTGCCATACAGGTGATTAATTGGTACTCAATTCATCGAATCATGACAAAAATGATTACAGGCTCTTTAGTAGGGGCTTTGTGACAGATGCATTGGTGAAGAAGATAATCAGCTCCTTCCCTCAAGGGGCTTAAGATTTCTTAGGGGTTATAGACAAGCAAGTAGATCATTACAATGTCAATATTACATAAACAGAAGAAAGGAAATTCAGAGTGCCCTGGGAACTCAGAGGAGGCACCCCAACTCAGGTGTTGTGGGGCCAGGAAAGCCCGCATAGAGGGAGATACAGCCAAGCTGAGACCTTACAGATGAGTAGGGATCAGTCAGGCGAGCATCAGGGAAAAGAATATCCTAGGCACAAGAGTATGTGTGAATTCCCAAAGCCAATAACTTATTTCTTCAAGACAAACTAAGTAAAATAAGTTCCAGGGCCAAGTATCGTTATTCCTTCCCAAGTGGTTCTGAAGTTTAATTTTAACGTTTATAGCTTTTTATCTGTTTAAATTGTCTCCTGCTTAAAAAAAATAATGTGTAAACGTTTTAGTGAGGTGAGCTCTCCCTCATGAAGTATGTCTTTTATTTACAGATTTTGTGCCCTTTCTGTGTAAAATAGGAAGAGCTCAGCCTTATTAAATAAATAGATTATTTTTTGAGACAGGATCTCACCTCGTTGCCCAAGCTGGAGTACAGTGGTGCGATCACAGCTCACTACAGCCTCAACCTCCCAAGCTCAAGCCTTCCTCCCGCCTCAGCTTCTTGATTAGCTGCAACTTTAGGTGTGCACCACCACACCTGGCTAATTGTTATTTATTTATTTATTTTTAACTTTTTGTAGAGACATGCTCTCACTATGTTTTCTAGGCTGGTCTCAAACTCCTGGGCTCAAGCTATCCTCCCACCTTGACCTCCCAAAGTATTGGGATTACAGGCATGAGCCACTATTGATTGTAACTACATTAAAACAAATATCTTTTGGCTACCTAAAAATTTGTACTATTAAAAACTTTTACTGTCACATAATTCTTTTTGGTATTTAAAATATATTTTGACTACTTAAAAATGATTATTTTAAAATTGAAGTTTAAATCAATTTAATTATTTCATGTTAGGTTTATGTCTCAAGGTCCTCCAATATTATATTAGCATCTTCATTATGCAGGGGAATATATTAAGTAATGAGAATAAGAAAAATAATGTTTGCATTTGGACACTTATATTTGAACAAAATTTTATCTAATAAATGTGATTTTCTATATACTTTTAGCCTGTTTAATTATGAATCTTTTTAAAGGACTAGGAAGTTGGATTACTGACATCACAAATAGTATTTCTTATTTTTAAAATGGAAATAAAGTAATTTATAATTGGATCTGGCTTTTCTGCCTGAAATTTTTCTGGATGGGACAATATATTTAAAGACAGTTTCTGAACATTTAAACATAAATAATGTATTAAATGACTGCCATGTTCATCTATCAAAAACAAACCATCTGAGATAAATTCATTTTTATTTGAAAATTTTAAAATGTCCAAAAATTCATTTGAACATTAATATTCCCCATCCCACTGCACGTGGAACTTTAAGATGATTTTCCACATCTCACCATTCAGATACTATGATAAACAATTTAAGTAAGTATGGTTTTTATATCATATAATAGAATGTGGGAGATGGGTAAGGTTAGAAATATTTTGGGCAAAGAAGAATACAATTGAGTTGTATAAATCCGAAGTTGAAATTCAGTGTTTTACAGTAATACAAATAATGAAAATGTAAAGAATATATTTATACATTGACTATCAATTTATTCAACAATATTTGTTGATGGAAGTATTCTAGGTTCTGGGAATATGGTGGTGAGAAAGACATGGTACCTGTGTTCTTGGGGCTTATATTCTAGTGAGGAAGACAGATCATAAACAGGTAATGATATCAATTCAAAATGTAATCTCAAGTAATAATTAGTACTATGAAGAAAATAAAGCCAGAAAAGGTGACTGGGTGACGTGAGGTGAAGGACATTATTTTATACAGTGTATTTAGGGAAAGCCCCAGCAGAGGTTTGCCAGCTGAGAGAGTGAGCCCTGCAAAGATTCAGGAATATCCAGACAGAGGAAATAATGACTTTGAAGGGGAGTAAGTGTGGCATGTTGGGGGGTAGTGAGAAGGCCATGTCGCTGGGGCAGAGGGAGAGAGGAGTGGAGGCCAGACCAGTAGGCAGGTGCCAGTGTGGTATGGAAGTTGAAGGCCATGTAAAGAGTTAGCTTAGAATGTTTAAAACAGGGCAGTAGATATGAACACATTTGCGTTTGAAAAGATCCCTCTGGCTGTAGTGCGACGTGCAGGTTATGGGGAGAAATAGAAGCAGGCAGACAAGTTAATGGATACTGTAGTGCCCAGGTAAGAAATGGTAGCGGTTTGGTCCAGCGAGGTGGTGGAGGAAGTGGTTTGTGACAGGATGAGGAATGATTTTTTTGGAAATAGAGTGGCAGGATATACTGATGGTTTAGTTATGCAGAGTGAAAGAAAGAGAAGGATTAACTGAGACATCCAAGTTATTTTTGGCCTGAGCAACTGGGTAAATTGTAGTGTCATTAACTGATGCTGGAAGATGAGGACAGCTGAGGGAGGAATGGGCTCTTCTGGGGACTTGGAGGGAGGGGATTAAGAATATCTTTTCCATATGTTAAAATTGAGATAGCTTATGTCATCTAAGTGAAGATGGTGGTCCACTGTTAACATCTGAGTTTGAAACTCAAGATAAAGTCAGGGTTAGAGTTGCACATTCAGAAATAGATGAGCATCACAAATATTTGGTGTTTGAAACTAATTAAGAACCCCTAAGGAGAGAGGTTGGATTAGAGGGCGAAGAACAGAGTCCTAGAATGTTCCTAAATTTAGAGATCAGTTGAAGAGGATGATCTAGGGAAGGGACTGAGAAAAAGAGTCAATAAGGCTGAGTGAAAGCCAGGAGAATGTGACGGCCAGACGCCAGTAAAGAACGATGTTGCTCAACTCTTTGTAGTTTCCAGTGAGGCCAAGTAGTCTATCCTTTTAATAAGTTGTATAAAACACGATTCACATGGTGCTGTAATAATGCTGTCTCTCCTGCAACTCTACAGCGTCATTGGCAAGAGTTAAAAAGGAGTTCTTGAACTCTCCAAACTCAAGGAAAAATCTCGCTCACCCCTCACTCTATTATCTTGACCCGCCTTAACACTCGCAGCTTCACTATCACTCCCAGCCTTGACAGTGTTGGGAGGGAAACTTGTTCTCTTCCAACTTGGGTCCAGTATTTGGGACGTACAAATTAACTGACACTAGACAGATTAACAGGAGAAAAGACAAGGTTAATCTGTGTGTGCACAGTGTACACACGGGAATACTTAGTGATGAGTAACTCACTGGATGGCCAGAGGTTATATGCCAAATTCAACAGTGGCAGCAGTGGGGAGAGACTTCAGGCTTCAGTGGGAAGGTATGGAAGGTTCATTTGGACTTTTTGGTACTAACAGAAATAGGCCGTCCATCTCGATGGCAGCAGAATTCCAGGGAAGCTTTCTGGGAGAGGAGTTAATGGCTGCTGCATTTTCTGGAGGGCTGTTTTGGAAAGGTTCAGATAAGATTTCTTTCTGCATCCTCTTTGGCTCAGATGTTTACACTTTATAATAATTTTTATACCAACTGTGGGGGTCTGAATGGGTCCCCGCGATTGATCTCATTGTGTTCTTCATCATTATTTGTGTCAGTAACACAGAAACTCAGCATTTCCAGGGTTTTTATCCCCTGGAATTTCATTCCATTCGTGCATCTCCTTTTGTGACTGTATCTCCAATCCAATTTCTGGATCCCCTCCATTGTGGTCTCTGGAGCTCTATTCTGGTTACCCCTTCACTGTCAGATGGCTCTTCCTTAAGGATACTGTCTCCCCAGTATGATGGTGGATTTTACACTTTCATATCCCTGGAGCCTGCTTTTCTCAGGTATTTTGTGTGTGTGTATGTGTGTGTGTGTGTGTGTCTTCCCCAACTTTTCTCCCACCTTTGAAAAATCATGTCTTTAGACTATATCTTCTACCATCTCTGCTTCTTTTTGTTGTTGTTGTTTTGTTTGTTTGTTTTTTTGTGAGAGAGAGCCTCATTCTGTTGCCTAGCAGGTTAGAGTGAGGAGGTGCAATCACAACTTGCTGCAGCCTTGCAGCCTCCACCTCCTAAGCTCAAGCGATTCTCCCACCTCAGCCCCCAAGTAGCTGGGACTATAGGCACGTGCCACTGTGCCCAGCTAACTTTTGTATTTTTTTAGAGACAGGGTTTCTGTATGTTGACTAGGCTGGTCTTGAACTCCTGAGCTCAAACAATTTGCCCACCTCAGGCTCCCTAGTGTTGGGATTACCGGCATGAGCCACCACATCCAATCCCACCTCTACTTCTTGATGTTATCTGTAGGCTCCTTTGCTTTCTGTCACTCTCTTTATCCCTATGCCTGTCACAACTCTTGGTGATTCAGTATTTTTGGATATAAGCTTTCCATTTTGGCCACGCAGCCTTTGGCCCTCCTTTCTTTCACTGAGCTTGTTCACCACCACGCACATCCATCTTATCCCATGATCACACCTTAGATCTTGAATTACTAATATCTGTAAGCCTTCCATAATCTCAACTTCAAGCATTCTACTTTCTCACCTCTAATACTAAACTTTCCATAATTCTCCCCTTAGTTCTCTAGATTTATTTGTTGACTCCATGAGACCTAGCACCTACTGTTCCTACCACCTTTTAAAACTCTCTCATAGTCTCCATTCTCCCATTTGTCTCCCCTACTTAGTTTAGATTCTATGGTCCATCATTATAATTGCTCCCTGGCAGACATGATCAACTCACGTGCTCCTATATTTTGCTCTGTTATTGTTGCCTGGAAAACCCCAGCTCTTTTCTCCCTGCACACCTATGCTTACAGAGCTGAAAATGGCTAGAGAAAAACCTGCAAATGGAACTGGTCTCACTTTGAATTCATGATCACTAACCAGTATGCACCTTCGTGATCCTGCAATCCTATTTCATTTCCCTGGAGCAGTTATTTACTCTCCCACTGTCCTAAACTCAATCATTATTGCTCATTTACTCCCCATAAAAATTTTCAAAAACTATCTCCTTCCTCATATATTATTTAAATTTACATATAATATTTTTGCCATAATTTAAATTGTGATAAAGGATGTCATACATGGTGTATTGTATGTGAACTTTTAAAATGTATCCAGTGGAGGCTAAAATACCACAAATGATGTCCACTATTTTCCATATAGAAACACAGAAAAGCTCCTCTGTAACTGCTGAAGCTGTTCATCATGCATGTTTCTTCTTGACTCTATTTCCATTCCACTTACCCCATGGAATTTTCTTTTATAATATAATTTTTTTTGTTTGATAGCCTTTTTTCATACTTATATATAACAAAAGACATATAAATTGAAATTTAAGAATTCTTTTTTGTTTTGTGAGCAAAGGCCTCTAGCAGTTAAAGCAGTTAATGAATTATCATTATAGTTATTTTTAATTAGCAATTTGTCAAATAAATGTCTGTTACACATGTTTAAAAACAATATTAAGCCTAAATTAAAGAAAAAATTACAGAAAATTCAAAATCAAAAAGGGCCTGACATAATTTTTCAGTTCTAATAAATATGTATACCCAGTGAAACCATTTTGTTTCTGCACATAAATGGTAGCTGGGTATGAGTTGATTCTATTTCCTTACATATTTCTTATGGGAAAGTTTGGCTCTTTGTCTTAATAAAAAAATAAAATTTAAAGTACCTTGCTTTGAAAGACATTGTTATAGTGGAGTTTTTTTTTTTTTAAGTCATATTTGGAGTGGGGAGGGAGGTGGTGTTCAAATGACGGGTTCGCATAAATTTTAAATAATTTTATCTTAACAAAGGAATGTGAAGCAATCTCAGACAAGTCTAAATGTTTAAAGGAACTTCTGACAGATGGGGTATACTACATTGATTAGACTGATAGGCCTAGTATTGAGTATCACAATTCAAGATGATTATAGTTATTTTTTAAAAGATTAGTTCCATAAGAATTATCGCATAGGTATAAATTGTGATTTATATAAAAATAATAGTAGGGCTTTGGTCTATTTATTCTAGCAAAGTGAAACCTAAGAGATGATATAACTATTTTACAATGCCAAGCACAATATCTTAGTGAATATTTACTGCATTGCAGTTGGATTATATAAAAGTTGAAGTTAAGGTTGCTAGTTTACCATATCCTCTATTAAAAAAGAAAACAATAATAATGAGACATAGGGACTTAAAATACAAAAATATGGATTGAAGATTTTGAAAACAATTAAGAATTAGAAATGAAGTTTACAAAGAAAATTTGGAGGTATCTCTTTCATCCCAAGGCTTTTAAAGTATTTTCTCCTTGAGATTTATAGCTTTTATGGCATATAAGGATTCCATAGTCAAATGGCTTTGGGAAATGATTGGTTAAAGACAATCAAACTGATTTCTTTATTGAAACATGCCAATATGCATACAAAAAGCAGGTAAAATACTTTTTATATTATGTGAATACACTGAGGAAAAACACCAAATGATTCTATTATAATTTCAATTGTTAGGTAAAATGAGGACATATTTCTGGTCAAAAGTGCAAACATTTGCAACAGACTGATAATTTGTAATGAAAACTGATCTGTTTCAAAGAAGAGAGAACATTGTGAAAAATCCATTAATTAGTTTCACACTAGATATTTAAAGTAATTATGTAAAATGCTTATTATAACATTATGCAGAGCTACATTACTTTTGTCCAGTAAACTTATTTAGTTCAATAAAGTTAGCCTAAATCTTGGAATTTTAGATAGAAAAATATCTTTATATTGGTCCTGAATTAAGTGGACACCTGGAACATTAACACATTTTGGGAAGTCTTAAGAGACCAAGTGACAAAAAGCTCACAGCCTATTACCATAAAGCTAAAACATATGTTCTGATTTACACACGCCAAGTGTCTGCTAATGGTTGTATTCAGGTTTAGTGTTTTTTTTTTTTTTTTTTAATCGTTATATGCAGCTGTAGCAATTTAATGTGGGCCTGGGCAATACCTAGTGAATATATTCTTTTCCTTATGTACCAGTGCATTGAAAAAAACAAAACACAGAAAACAAATTGATTTAAAAACCTTTTATTGTGTACTTTCTTCAAAAATTCTCCTTATGGATACTTTCTCATGGGTTACCTAATACTCCAAAGATTTTACATAAAAATGTTAGGTGGAAAATGTGAAGACACTGCTGGTTATTGTTTATGGTGTTAAAAGGTAAACTGAGGCATAATAAAATTTTTAAAGAGTATATTTGAGCAAATAGTGATTCATGAATCAGGTAGCCCCAAACCAGAAGTGGTTCAGGAGCTCTGCAGAGGGTACACAAAGCAGGGGGCTTTTATAGGATGAACAAAGCGGGGGGCTTTTATAGGATGAACAAATATTTTATTTGCTTGGTTACAGTTATACAGTTGTCTTATTTGGTCTATCCTGTTGGAAAGTCCCTAGTTATATAACTATGTTAGTTGACTACTTCTGATTGGTTGAGTTTAAATTCTGTTTTTCTCTAATTCAAGCATTTACAAGAAACGGTCCAAGTTAAGTTCCACTTAGGTTTGCAATTTAAGCAGGGTTAAGCTTATTTTCAAGGCCTAATTAGTTTTGTCTGTTCAGAGATTTTTTAGGCCTAGTCTCCATTTTAATTTACTCATAACAACTGGATAAACTGTTTCAAAAGATTATATACCCAGGATACTATCAAAATGAATTTTCAATGTTAGTATGTGTTGAAAAATTCCTGAAGTTCTGGTACTTGATTTTTTTCTGATCATTTGCAATTTCACCCAGTCTACAAACAGTTTGCTGTATAAAAACCTATTTGCCCATAAAATATTTTAAAAATTATTCTGTATTAATTTAGCTCATACATTAGCTAAATAATTAAGTGCTACCCTTGAAGAGTAACTAATATCCAAAAAGGTGTTCATTATTCCTGAAAAACTATCAAAGCTGTGTATTATTTTATATTTATATAATGTTTTATACCATTTATCGCTGTAAGCCATTTAAGCAGAAATCACATCACATGTGGCAACCGGTCAAGCATAGTCATAGACACTTCTAAGAAGAGACAATACTATGTTGAAAAAAACTTAGTAGAGACAGCCAACAGACTTTCTATGGATTTTAGGTCTGAGCAGTCAAGGCCAATAGTTCAGACAAGGATACCAATGCTCTATTGACAATGAGAATGCTGTTGTGAAGTTCATAGTTGGTCATTTCTGGGAATTTTTCATATGCCACAAAAACAAAATAATGTGCTAAAATTGTCAACCACTACCAGTAAAATCTCCCTAAATGCATAGCAAATAATGCAGTATTTAAAAATCTATTTATATTAGTGAGCTATTGATTTTTAAAAGGAATAGAATTGAAACTCATTGCCATTTGTGGTACTCAGCCAAAGGCATACTTTTAAACTCTATGGAAAGAGTAAATTCATCTATTTTACTGGCTTTTTAAAGCACATATGAAGTAATTTTGATAATGTGAATTTTTTTTTCTTGCGAGAATTTGGATTACTCACTGTAGCCACCAAATGCTGATAAAATTTTAAAACTAGAAGGGAACTTGGAGACCTAGTCTTTATTTCCTTGTTTTACAGATTGAGGAAACCCACGCATGACCCTGAGGGCCTAAAATTGACTAGTTTAAAAATTACATACTAATTAGAGGCAGAGCTGGGGCTAAAAGTCAGCTATCCCTACTTCTAATCCTGAAAATAGAACATACATTGGAGCTGTTATATGTATTAATTATTACCAGTTAATATATGATGATAGTAGTGCTACCATATTTTTTTTCCCATTTATTCTAAGAATTTTCCAATGTGAGCCTGGTTTAAATTTAGGACCTGGTACATGGCTAATATTCAATATCAAATATTTAAGAGCTTTTGTCAAGTGAAGAGAGAATATTTTTGTGTTTTTGTATATGTAGAAAATATGGAAATGCACATGATTTGCATAATTATATGAGAAAGGATTACTATCTAAAACTGGATAGTAATATTAAAAGTGGAAGAGTCAGAAAAATCTTGTAAAGTGGCTCCATAACTGCACAGGTGGCAATTCTATCTGGGAATATAGAATATAAGGAAAGATTTTATTACGTTTGAAATTCTTTTACCAGAAATGTATACTAGATCAATAAGAAAGTGCACATTAAACTTTTTACAGTAAAATCAGTACTGGCTCTGACTGCCTTTTCTCTTTTCTCTGACCATGAACAGATATTAGAGGATGAGAAAAATTCGGAGTGAAATACTGTCACTTTTGTCTATCATTTATTTAATAACCTCACCCATAAGGTATTCTTTTTGGGAAGATTGAAATACCATTCAAGATTATAATTCTCCTAAGAAAGCTCTTAAGTTATCCAAGAAATGAGGACATTTTAGCACATAAACTTGATAAAATATCTTGGCATGCAGGCTATAATAACTTATGCATTTTAGAAATTGTTCAAGTTACAGCAATAAAAAACAAAGCAGTAGAGAATGGATGAAGGAAAACAGTCTTCTCTGGGCAGAAATTAGAGGAGGTAGCATTACTATATTGTTTTCAGTGATCAAATAATATTAGCTGGCATTGGAAGACTTACTATACTAAGTCAGGCATGATGTTTATGCTCTTACCTAATTTACCTTTGTCCTCACAACAATTCTGCAAAGCATTATTGTCCCCATTTCTTAGATAATTTCAAAAATATGCTCCATCCAATAGACATTAAATACCGAAGCTAAAATTAGAATCAGATCTCTTGCTGAATGCTAGGTCTCAGTGAATTGTAATGTTACCTCAATGTTTGTCTTTTCAATATATTTAGTAGTGTATATGTAAATTCCAAAGCAGGTGCTTCAAACAGAACTGAGATGTGGTAGACAGAACAATACCTTCCCTTCCCCAAGATGTTCATATCCTAATCCCTGGAACCTGTGATTATGTTACCTTACATATCAAAGAGGAACTAAGGTTGTAGATAGATTAAGATTACTAGGCAGCTGGTCTTAAAGTAGGGCTAGTAGCTTGGATTACACAGGTGCGTGCAATGTAATCACAAAGTTCTTAAAGGTGGAGGAGGGAGGCAGAAGAAGAGGTCAGGGTGGTTTGATGTGAGAAGGATTCGACCTGCCATTGCTCGCTTTGAGGGCTGAAGGGAGCCACAGGCCACGGAATGCTGGTGACCTCTAGAAGGTAGAAAACGCAATTGATTTTCTCACAGAATCTTAACCTGTAGAACTACAAGAAATTTATGTTGCTTTACACCACTAAGTTTGTGGTAATTTATTATAATAGCAGGAGAAAACTTATAACACCAAATGTAATTTTATCATTCTCTTTCTTTCTGATTACATTTTACATGAATTGCATTGGTGATTTCTTATTTTTCATTCTTATCATTGGATTATGATTAAAATATAAATCATCTTGTCATCATTCTCAATTTTGTTTTCTTTATAACCAATATATCCATAATCTTGTATAATGTGTGTTTAAAGCAAGAATAAAATATAGGTTATAACCAGAGGAAGTATGAGGTCTATATTTTTTTAATCTGAATGAAAATATTTAAGAAAAGTTCAGGACTTGATTGTAACAGCCAGTTCTAAAGAGTATACATCAAGTGTTGAAAATATTTTAAAAGTAATGTTCTTACAACTTTTTCCATGCCTTTTTCTTTTTATTCCAAATGCATACCCTTGAGAATCAGAGACTCAGACCTTTCAATTTTTGTTGTTGTTAATTATTTAAGGAAATGTTGAATCTCTTGTGAAAACATTTTCTTTTACACTTAAATACTTAGAACACGTAAACTTTCGAATTGCTATTTTATTCAGTGCCAATTCTAACATTTGAATTTTTAGCAGTAGTATTGAAAGCATTAATTTTTATAACTGTCTCAGAAGTTTATTTATAGTTACAAGGCATACTTGAATGAATTCTGAATGCAAAACATATAAAAAATAGTTTTATTTAAATACCGGAGCAGTATTAATATAGCATAGTGATTTTAAAAATAGTAGGTGATTTGCTTTTAGTTTGTGTTTGTTTACCTTATTATTTTCCTTTTTTCCCCTAAAGAGTTGGTGAAATAACCAGTGAGGCAATTATACCTTTTGGCAGTATTTACAGGAAGTTAGTATGGAATGATACTTGATTAACCAATAGTATATTGCAAGTACTTTTAATATTATTTTTCTGGCCTTGAATTAGCATATAATTTTTAAAAATTATTTTATTTCATGAATAAAGATTTTCTGGAAGTTTTTTGGAACATTTTCCTGATGACAAAAATAAAATAAAATATTTTCCCCATATACTTGTATAACCTGTAGGTTAGCAATTTAGAAGTGCTGACTTTACATTCCCTAATTAACTTCTATCAAAGAAAATGAAATGTTTAATGACCTATTGCTATATCTTATCGATCCTTTGCAGAGATTATTCCTTACTCCTTAACAAACTTTGTCTGCTAAATATTGTTAACTTTAGTTTCTCTGTGACTGTAATGCCATAATACAATGAATAGTTGAATAGATCATATATAAGCATTGATTTCTTTGTACTAAAAACATCTAAATCATATTCAGTAAAGTTAACTGTTCCAGATGCATTGTTGTATTGAAAATATATTTTATAAATGTAAGCTAAGAATAGTACATTTATCTTATTGGCATAAATGAGTATTTATGGCAGAAATTGTTTCATTATAGAAAATTTTAAATAAGAACTTAGTACAGATGTCGGCATCTACAAACACAGCCACTTTTTAATTTTTATATAGCTGTGATGGAGGAAAAGAAATATTTTTCCTGTGTGTCCTATGTGAACTATGTGTTTCAGGGTAGAAATGGCCCCAGATGATGAGAGAACATCCCTTATAGAAAAACCGCAGCTATAAAATATGGAAGGAATGACACCATTAGCAAATTGCATTTTGAAATTCTATTGAATAATTGAATGAGTCATTAGCATCAATGAATGTTAAGGCCATTAAGAGAAAGACTGGTAAGAAACTATATAATGGAAGGACCAGGCTTTCCTCAGCTAGGCTTAGTGTCACTACATGGAGACAGCTAGGCATTATGTGTCTCCTGATACGATGCTTTATGTATTTCACAGCACCACCAATGAAGTATTTTTATTAAGAAGCTGAACCTGACCCTAGCAGAGCCTTTAGCTCTAACTACAATTTTCATTCTATATATGTATATATACATATATGTATAAATATAATAAAATATATATGAAATGTTTTATATGTTTATATATAAAACAAATTGAACTATAAAAGAAGAAGCAATCAGAAAAATTCAGAATGTGAAGTATTCTCAGGACAACCAACCCAATTTTTCTAAGTCCATGGTTTGCATAAGTGACTGGGTGGATGGGAAGGGGGGTTCTTCTTGACTAAAAGAGAATTCTAGAAATGAAAATACATGTGTGGACTTTGTTATGATGCCAACTTTAATACATCAGCCATAAAAAGCCATTTCTGAAGATAATTGGGAGAAATTTGAAATAACATTTGATATTAAATAATACTAATGGAATGTTACTAATTTTGTTAGGTGTGTTAATTGTAATTATGTAACAAAATGTATTTTTGTCATACTATATAAATGTTTAAAGGAAAAATGGCATTATTTGTAGGATTTGCTTTAATAGAGAGCTAAAGAGAAAAAGGAAAGAAAAAAGGATAGATGAAGCAAATATGTCACTGTTAACTAAAAACATTAAGTCTTTATCCTAATATATTTTAATGCATCAAAATTATGCATTTTCACATATATAGTAAAGGCCCTTTTAATTTCATTCTTTATAATGCATTTTTTGCTCTCTGCTACAATGCCTTAGACACTAATACTCTAGATTTAATTTTCATTATGAAGCATTATAGCCCATGTAATTTAAACCTAGTCACTAAATTCTGTTTTACTTTTTACTATATATTTTTTTAGAGATGGGATTTGGCTGTGTTGCTCAGGCTGGACTCAAACTCCTGGGCTTAAGTGATTCTCCCTCTTCAGCCTCCCAAGTAGCTGGGTGTACAGGAACATGCCATCACACCCAGCTGAAATTCTAACCTAGTCACATTAATTACTATTAAGTTCTGCTTGCTTGGTCTTAAGTAATATTTGGTTACTTGGTGTCCACAAGTTTATTAGTGGAAATGGAGACAATGTGTGAAGCTGCATTTCTGGAAAGGCACTAAGTGCCTCTCACTACTCTTGTTTTCTAGAGGAAGCCTTCAAATGCCAGTGGTTTCTATACCCAGGGCTGCCTGCCTAGGGGTCAAATTCTAGCTGTGTTTTCTGAAACATGCTTCTGAGAGGCAAATTCCAAAAAGTGGGGGTTCTTCTTAGCCCTTGCTCACCAAACCCAGGATACAGAGAAGTTCTTGTTCAGGTTTGGCTGCTAAAGGAAAAAGTCCTAGCCCTAATATTGTGTTTTAGGATTTTTAGGATCTCTAGGTGACTTGTCTTTGGTTGCCAGAAAAATAGCCCAAACATTCTTCTCTTGGGGAAAAAGACATTAATTTGATTGATCTGTGAGTATGCAATGCAGTAAGAAAACAAAATGTGCCTTTTCTCACTCTGTTAGGGTTCTTGTGCTTTCTAGAGACAAATATCCCAGGCCTCAGCACTGTGTATCTCTGTCAGCACACCCTACCTGACAGTTGACTACATTTTGGCTACCGGAAGGCATATATTTGACCAATGTCTCTGCCTGGGTAGCCCTAAAAGTTTTTTGAGTCTCAGGTTCTATAGCCTCTGTAGGCGGCAGCTTTGATTCACAGATCCATTAAAAAAAATCCACCTGCATTTAATCTACTGGCCAGCATTGTCTGGGGCCCTCATTAGTTGTGTTTGGGTTTCTACACAATGTCCCAGGGTAGCCGGGAGATTAAATGTCAGTAATGCACAGTGGTGTGGCTCAAAGTGGGAGAAGACTTTTTGTGCTTGGAGCCAGCCAGCTTCTCTGAGAGTAGTGCTTGAGTTCACATTATCTGGGTTCACAACCTCTTCAACTCCTGGAGACCACTGTGAATTTAGTTAGAATCAAGGCCTACATGTTATATTTAAAATACCTTAACAATGAAGTAAAATTGATTCAACTCCTTTAACCTTTCCAGAAACTTGCATAAAATAACTCAACTCCCTTTAACAAGAATTTCTATGGGACAATTTTATATACACAGTTTCTAATGAGAACTCCCGTTAAGTCTTTGAAATTGCTTTTCTTAATTTACTGGTGAATGTAAAATGCAAAATGGTCTTACTCTCCAAGTATGTAACATTATATCACTTCTCAGGAGGTATTTTAGTTCTTAAAAATAATGTTATCTGTGGGATTTTAATTTACAGAGGCTACCAGTTTTCACTACTAGGCAAGACTGAGGAGCAGATCATCAATCTCTTTCTAGTATATTGTGCCATAGTTTTTGTTAGACTTTCCACAAAGGCAACTTGGGGAGAAAGAGGAAAGGGATGGATGCCCATTCACAATGTTCTTTTTAAGTTACTTCCTTGGAGTCTAGAAGGCAGAGAGGGGTCTGATTTAGCCCTCTTTAGCTAAGCATTTTGGTTATTAACATTAGCAAGGATGATTCAAGAGGTTTAGGGAGATCAAGCTGTGTGTGCACCACAGGGATGAAAAAAGAGGGATAAGTATGGAAGCTCAGTGGATCGACTATGAATTTCTCTGTTTTGTTCATAGTCAATACTCATATGTTTTTCCTGCATTGCAACTATTAAGACTCTAAGTTATTACATACTTAGGCCTAAAATGACTTACAGTAACAGAAGGGAGATGGCCAGCAAAGAGCCATATGTTCATGATTCAATATTTCTCTCACATTGTTCTGCTAATTAGTCATCTATAGGAATATGTGATAGATGGAAAAGTAATGATGATTCAGTACCCTGTCTGTTTTCTATATTTCTAATAGAAAATGGTATTAACATATAGCACCTCCAAATTCTTATGCATGCTAATTTTTAAAACATCATGACCACCAGTAGGCTTGATACCAAAAGTTAATAATCTTGGACAAAATACTAATATAAATAAAATGTAGAATAATGATTTTGGGCAAAGTACGATTGCCTATTGGTTTAAAAATTAATCTGTGAAGAGATCTCTAGGAATGTTAAAATACATTAAGCTTTCATATATTTAAGTAGTAAAATGGACACAAACACAACAGCCCCCCCAACAGAAGTAATGCAAGAGAATGGGGTATGGAGGAGTTCTCAGAGTTTTTGGAAATACACAAAGATTCCAATTAAGAGTCCTGAAATATTGTCTCAGGTGAGACTGAACTGTGATTGCAACTGAGAAATTTTAGGCATCATCAACTTAATTTATTCATTAGTGATTAGTGAATATTTCATACTATGTGTCAGCCTCTGTAATCGGTAAAGAAGAAAACAACAAACGAAATAGCATAGTATCCACTGTTTTTTTTTTTTTTTGAGATGGAGTCTCGCTCTGTCACCCAGGCTGGAGTGCAGTGACATGATCTCAGCTCACTGCAAGCTTCCCCTCCCGGGTTCACGCCATTCTCCTGCCTTAGCCTCCCGAGTAGCTGGGACTACAGACACCCACCACCATACCTGGCTACTTTTAAAAAATTTGTTTTAATTTTTTTTATTTTTAGTAGAGACGGGGTTTCACCATGTTAGCCAGGGTGGTCTCAATCTCCTGACCTCGTGATCCAACCACCTTGGCCTCCCAAAGTGCTGGGATTACAGGCGTGAGCCACCACCCCCAGCCAGTAACCACTCCTAACTGAATAGGTTGTATCTTCTCCAAAAGAAGAACTCTGTTGAAAGAATGATGGTTCAGCATGGAATCTGGAGTTGGATGGCACAAAAACATTTCTGTGTCTCCCAGCAGTAATCAGAAGAGTGGGTACTATAACATGTGCTCTTTCTGGTGGCCTTCCTAGATGCTTCTGTATACAAGATCTTCTGCCTGGATCCTTTGTACTGATTCATCTTTAGGGTTGTCTGAAACAAAAGAAATTACTCCATATTCCTTTTCCTTAAAGAGAAATGAGATTTATTTAGACTTAATAGAAAGGGTCAGCTGGAACCAAGGTTGTTGTGTCCTCTCTGAATTTTTTTTTTTTTTTCCTACTTCTTGTGTGTTCTTCCTGAAGATGCGTCTAGCAATGACTAGGTCTTTGCTAGTTGGACAATGTGGACCTTAATTTTCCAACAAGATATCTCTGAAGGTATTTTTACTAATAGTAAAAATTTCAAACAATTTCATCTGTGGTTTTGTATTGGGAGCTGCCATTGAAATGGCTGCAGCTTCTCCCTCATTGCCTGATCTTGGTAAGCCCTAAAGTTGGCAATTTTCTTTAATTGCCAACCAGGGAAGGAGGTGGGGTGAATGTACCAGAAATTCCATTTACAGCAGCATGGAAATTCAGAGAGTTTGTTACTGAATGAAGTTTTAACTTTGGTTAGGATCGCAGAAGACAAGAGCTAATATTGAAAACAACAAATGCAAGTTTAGAAAACAAACATAGCCCTTCCTCTATCTGGGCTACATCAAAGAGTGCCTAGGGAAAGAAGTGTGATGAGCCAAGGTTACATATAATGATCCACTTTAATTCAGACAGCTGACCTCCTCATCTCTTGTGCAAAAATCAGAGTTCATTTCTCTGCCTCTGGTACCTACCTAACAGTGATAGGTTACTGCTTTTGTGTAATAAATTTTGAAATAAGTTTCTCTGACTATTGTACCATAGCACTTAAACTTACCAGTCTACCTGACACATACATATTGTTATGATCTAGCAGACTACTAATTGTAATTTTGTTTTTGTTGACCATTAAGATTATTCGTCTACTTCTGTTAGAACCATGGCCATTGAAGCAACTTTCTGATTTTAAATTTGCGTCCTTCATAGAATTTCCTGTTTTGAAGAAACAAGGTGATTATTAGCTGATGCAAATTTACTGGTTTACGTGACAGTTATAACTCCTGTGTCAAATTAGATATCTGGCTTACATTAGTCTCTTGGGGGTTGGTTAGCAGAAATTAGTATCTCCTGAGCCTGATCACTTGTGACAACCCACCTAAGAGACCAGCCAACTGCTTCAGACATTAATTGTCTTCCTAATTGTAACTTGACTTTATATTTACCAAAATCCATATTACCTCTTATATGTTATAAAATTCTAGTAAGAAAAACTTTCTTTTTACATACCAATTCTCAAGTGCTTTTTAGACACGTCACATAGCTTGGCCTCTCTTCTCCATTTCTAGGTGCTGCTTTAGTGCAGTGATTTTTCAATTAGGCAGAATACTTTGAAAAAAATGTATGTCACCAAAAAATGCAAAATAATCAATTTAGTAATTTCAAGCTATTCTTTAAATAATACCTGCCTATGCTTGCCTCTCTTATTGATCCTCCTAACTTCCACAAATTACCACACACTTTTGACTTGATGTTTTCAACATCCATCGCATAGAATATGAGATCTGTGAGTACAGAAAGCTCCTCTGTCTTGTTCACTGTGAATCTCTCATACCAGAAGAGGTCCCACATTATAAGTAATCTGTCATGAATAAATGCTGAACCAATAGAGTTTACATCCTATTATTATTGTAGAAATAGTATAACTTAGCATTCTTAATATTTACCGCAAGCTTTATGAATATAATTTTTTCACTTAAATTTTAACAAGTCTTATAGTGTTCTTTTAAAGACAATAGGTGACAAAAGTTTCCTATTCAGATCTTAGTTAATCTCTTTAGGATGGGGAGGGACTGGAAGAAAAAGATCTAGCTATGTTAGTATAGATGCAGATTTTCTCTCACAAAGAACAGCTTTGCAGGGTCATTTCAAATATGGCAAAGAAACATGTTCTTGGGGTAAAATATTTTGATTTTCCTTTTTGTCTCATAATGTTATGGCCAGAGTCAGGTTGGAAAGTAAAGCATGATATATAGGGTTAAATAAGACCCATCTGATGAGAATTGATGATTCATAGGGCATAACTCCCCAGACCCCTTAGACAGGAATTTGGGCAAAAAACCAAAAACCCGGATTTATCTTCAACATTAACCTATAAAATTTGGTGAACAGGAAAGCCCCAAAGTTACCATATTCTCTTACAAAAACAATATGTATTTGACTTTTAAAAAATCTCAGTTTGAGGCCGGGTGCAGTGGCTCACACCTGTAATCCCAGCACTTTGGGAGACTGAGACGAGCGGATGACGAGGTCAGGAGATCGAGACCATCCTGGCTAACGCGGTGAAACCCTGTCTCTACTAAAATACAAAAAAAAAACTAGCCGGGCGTGGTGGTGGGCGCCTGTAATCCCAGCTGCTCAGGAGGCTGAGGCAGGAGAATGGCGTGAACCCAGGAGGCGGAGCTTGCAGTGAGTTGAGATCGCGCCACTGCACTCCAGCCTGGGCGACAGAGCGAGACTCCCTCTCAAAACAAACAAACAAACAAAAAAACCACTCAGTTTGAAATTCAATGCATTAAGTAGTGAATAAGTATGAGACTTAAGGTATTGTAACAATTCAATAACTCAGTAAAATTTTTCTGCAGAAGGGATTACTGTCTTTTCAAAGACATAATTCACCCATTACTTTTTATTATATAAATTTTGATTTCTTTAGTATTTCTCAGGAGTGTGTGTGTGTGTGTATGAGAGAGAGAGAGATTAATCCATCTTACTTACCGCTCCATTTTAGCAAAGATGAATAATTAGTTTCAACAGTGCTCAGGTCATTTGTCATTCTCCTTGAGAAAAAATTAATTTAACATTTTACAACGTTTGCCAAAAGTAAAAATATTCTAACACAAAATACTTTCTTTAATATGTTTAAAATATAGATATCATTCAGCTTGAATCAAAATTATTTAACTGTAATAAAAATAACTAATATGCTTTATAGAAAAGACCCATATTTTATGTAATGATTATTTTACTAAGCAAGACTTTAAAAAAATTATAGGGATAGTTTCAGGGTTTAAAAATAGAATTAATAGAGATTAAACAGCAGATTTTCTATAAGTTTTAAATGTTCATAAAATAAATGTAGTAAATTAAACTTAGAATTCTGAATCCCAGTTGATAAAAACATTTCAGCAATAGTGAGTTTTGATCAGGCTTTAAAAAAATTCTTTTCTGGAAAACATGTTATGTAAGAGCAACATATGTGCATATATATATCCAAATACAATTGTCCACACACATTCATAAATAGGACTTAAGGATAATATAGCCATTTTCTTTCTCTATTTAAAGGATTTTTTGTTGTATTCAGATAAACACAATATTACATAGCTCATATATTTCTATAGTAACTTTAGAAACTTTCTGTTCTCACCAAATTTTATAGGATTGTGTTGAAGACTAAATCCCTTTTTTTTTTTTTTTTTTTTTTTTTTTTCCTTGCCCAAATTCCTGTCTAAGGGGTCTGGGGAGTTTTGCCCTATGAATCATAAATTCTCATCAGATGGGTTTTATTTAACCCTATATATCATGCTTTACTTTCCAACCTGACTCTGGCCATAACATTATGAGACAAAAGGAAAATCAAATATTTTACCCCAAAACATGTTTCTTTTACCATGGCTGAAATGACCCTGCAAGCTGTTCTTTTGTGAGGAGAAAATCTGCATCTATATTAACATGGCTAAGATCTTTTTTCTTCGTCCCTCCCCATCCTAAAGAGATTAACTAAGATCCAAGTAGGAAACTTTTTGTCACCTATTTGTCTTTAGCGCAGACACTATAAGACTTCAAAGGAAGGCTTTGGTCTCCACAATCTTTATCTTAACCTGAACATTCCCTTTTTGTCTATCCCAGGTCTTTAGACAAACTCAACCAATTGTCAACCAGAAAATATTTAAATTCACCTATAACCTGGAAGCTTCCTGACTGAATTGTTCCACCTTTCTGGACCAAACCAATGTATTTCTTAAATGTATTTGATTGATGTCTCATGCCTCTCTAAAGTGTATAAAACCAAGCTGTGCCCCAACTACCTTGGGCACACGTTCTCAGGACTGACTTCCTGAGGGCTATGTCGTGAGCCTTGGTCACTTATAGTTGGCTCAGAATAAATGTCTTCAAATATTTTACAGATTTCGACTCTTTTCATCAACAATGTCTTTGTCAATGCAGTGTCAGAAAGAATTAATGATAGGAATGTTTGTGAGAGTAAATAAACATAGGACAGCTCATCATGATAAGTTAGTGGTTTCGAGGATTCAGATAAAGTAGATGGGACTATTCTACTTTTCAAAGCAGAGATTTTATGTAAGAGAAAATATAGGGACTTGGGAAGTATGTATATAGAGTCAGAGAAATACAACTTGGTATAGTATGATACCTAATTTTTTAATAACACTAGAATTTTCAAGACACATTTTCATGCATCTAAAATGTCTGTTTAAAACACAGGTTTTATTATTGTTAAGGTATGGTGAGGCCAACAGATCACGAGACAATCACCATTGAAAAGATAATTTGTTGCTTACAGTTCCTAGGAGGGTTTTCTCCTGGGCAAAGGCCGTTACTATGGTTTCTACAGGAAAGGCAAAGCAAGTCTGAGTAAGCAGGTTTAGGATTGGCTACTTTGAATAATTTCAGCAGGCCCTGGGGTGATGGGGACTGTGGGATGGTGGCCTGGAGTGTGAGAGCTCAGTGAGAGCCTAGAAAAGGAAGCTGTTAGGAGGGTTGTGGCCTTTTAGTGGCTTGGTTTGCATATAAAGGTACACAGTCAGGTGAGTTATCTCCTATCTCCAGGAAGGGGTTAGCCCTAGGAGGGGCAGCCTCTGTAGAGTCAACAAGACTCCAGACATTGAAGCATCGGAACAAAAAGACATGCTTGACACAGTCTTTTTCTAATCATTAAGGTGAATATAATATAGTTATCCTCTTTAACTGCACATATTATGCATTCCCATTGTTTATAAATAAAGTTTCAGTGCTGCAAAAGAAATAGCACTCGAATATAGAAATTTTCTTTTTAATTATCAGCAAAGCAAAGTACTTCTATAGAAAGATGTGCTCTCACCAATGGAGCAATGGTGGGTGCACATTTGGACAAGGGAGGGGAAGCGGTTCGTATCCTGATGTACGTGGCTCCTGCTGCTGTGTCGCTCCCCTATTGGCTAGGATTAGACTGCACGGGCTAAACTAATCCCAACTGGCTAATATAAAGAGGATGACAGGGGTGAATGCTTTGGTGGCAGTCAGGGCAGAGCAGGTAGCAGATAATCAGAATGAGTTATGGTGGAGCAGGTGATCAGAATGAATTAGGGTGGAGCAGGTGATCGGAGTGAGTCAGGGTGGAGCAGGTAATCGAAAAAGGTTGCTTTATGAGGAAGTTAAGTTTAAAAGTAGAAGGCAAAGAATTGAACATACTGACATATTCTTTGAAGAGAAATTTAGAATTCATATTCAACACCATGGCTCCAGACTACTCATATGCTAGTGACTTAAATTTATATCCAACTCTTCTGGTATGTCTGTCTCTTTTCTATCTCATATTCTTAAGTTAGCAGAGTGAGTCCCACCTCCATGCTCTTCTTCCTGTTCTTCCCATCTCGGCATTTCTGAATCAGCTGGTTCTTGTCCAAAAGAGACCCTAGATTCCTTTCTTTGTCACATACCTCATATTTAATGTATCAGCAAGTCCTATTGGTTCTACTTTCAAAATGTATCTCAAGCTCTTCCCATTATCCTCACCATTTTCCCACCAGCTCTTCCCACTATCCTAGACCAACTCACTGTCAAAGTATGCTAACTATTCCCATTTTTTGCTCTCCTAGATTATTTCACATAATAGGCAGTATACATTTTTTTTTAAACAACATATATCTGACAAGTTAACTTCCTTGCTTAAAATCTTTCTTGGCTTCCTGTTATATGTAGAGTAAAATCTAAACTCCTTGCACTGGTTATATTAGACCCCAGATGATCTGACAGTTGCCTAACTTTCCATCTGTCTCACAGCATTCAATTCTTGCTCACAACCCTCTGGCTATCCTAGCCTCCTTTCAGTTCGTCATACCGAGTGTGTTCCGATTTTAACTACGCTTTCTTTTCCCTCTGCTTAGATTGTTCTGTGATATGTTCTACAGTTATGACTCCTCATCTTCCCCATCTCAGCTTAAATATCATTTTATGTTAAGGAGTACATTTCAATTATGTTGGATACATTAATATGTATCCATTTATTTTACAAATATTGAGTATTTATTCTGATTCAAATTAGTTATTTCCAAGATACAATGAAGGTATAAACATTGGGTAAACATTCCCATTCAAAAAGGGAGAAATCAGGCAAAAGAGAGGGCCACAGGCCCCACAAAAGTTCAAATTCTAGCAGGTCAGTCATTATATCTTAAATCTCTGAAGTCAAAGTAATTATGGTAATGAAGGGTCTTGAGGAGTCTTACTTCCAGTATCTGAATTTAATTCCAGCACTTTCTCCAACATAACCTAAGAAAGATGTATAACCATTTCACTACATATGTTTTAAAAGAAATCACAGTTCATATGTTAAGTTTTATTTCATTTTGTTAAGGCATATATAGACAGCCTAAGTTTTGTGGATTTGGTGTTTCTCCACAATGCTAAAATGTAGTATTAACTTACATTTTATGATGAAGGTATCAAGAAGAAAGAGAAGGAGAAAAACTATTGAATTTGGTTGAAACTCTAATTTCCTTCCTGAAATGTATACTTATATAGCATACTTTCCTACCAAAAGAGGATATGTAGCAAGAACAAATTTTGCCTATATATTTAAAATAAAATTTTAGGAAATCATGTAAAGAAACATTCAGACATTTAGCAGCCGATTCTTGGTTTCTGTAAAATTATTAATGTAGGTAAAAAAAAGAATGATATGTACCCATTTTCCTTCATTTAGAAAAAGATTTTTAAAATTTTCTACTTAATTTTACAATTCATATCAAATTTTTATTTTGATAAGTTTATTGGCAGGTGCAGTGGTTCACACCTATGATCTCACTGTGTTGGGACACTGAGGCAGGAAAATAGCTTGAGGCCAGGAGTTTGAGATCAGCCTGGACAACATAGACCCTATCTCTATAAAAATTTGTTTTAAAAATTAGCCAGGTGTATTAGGCTATTCTCACATTGGTATAAAGAAATACCTGAGATGGGACAATTTACAAAGCAAAGAGGCTTAATTGGCTTATGGTTCTGCAGGCTGTACAAGGAAGCATGATACTAGCACCTGCTCAGCTTCTGAGGAGGCCTCAGGAAACGTAAAACCTAACATTGCTCATGACCCTCTGGCAACCCAAATAAGCAGTGGCCAAAGGTGTACCTGGGCCCTTTTGAGCCAGGGCTGGAGCTGGAACAGCAGCATGAATGGAACAGTGTCCCAAGGATGTGCAGAGCAGTGGGCCCTGGGCCTGACCCAGGAAACCATGCTGTCCTCTTAGGCCTCAAGGCCTATGATGGGGGGCTGCCTCTTAGATCTCTGAAATGCCTTCAAGGCCTTGCTTTGCCTATTAACACTTGCCTTATTTTAGTTATGCAAATTTCTCTAGCAAGTGGTGGCTGCATATCCTGCTTGAATTCCTCTCCCCAGAAAGTTGTTTCTTCCTCTGCTGCATGGCCAGGCTGCAAATTTTTTAAACTTCTATACTCTGCCTCCCTTTTAAATATAAGTTCCAACTTTAACTCATTTCTTTTCTCCCGCAGGTGAGTAGAGTCTATTAGAAACACCCACGCCACATCTTAAGCACCTTGCTGCTTAGAAATTTCCTCTACCAGATACTGTAGGCCATTGTTCTCAGGTTCAAACTTCCACAGATCCCTGGGGCATGAACACAATGCAGCCAAGTTCTTTACTAAGGCATAACACACGTGATCTTTGCTCCAGTTCCCAATAAGTTCCTCATTTCCATGTGAGATCTCATCAGCCTGGCCTACATTGTCTATATCACTATCAGCATTTTGGTCACAACCATTTAAGCCGTCTCTAAAAAGTTCCAAACTTTCCCTCATCTTCCTGTCTTCTTCTGAGCTCTCTGCACTTTTCCAGCCTCTACCTGTTAGACAGTTCCATAGCTGCTTTCACATTTTCCAGTATCTTCATGGTAATGCCCCATTTCTTGGTACCAATTTTCTGCATTAGGCCATTCTCACATTCCTATAAAAAATACCTGAGACTGGGTAATTTATAAAGAAAAGAGGTTTAGTTGGCTCACAGTTCCACAGGCTGCACAGGAAGCATAACGCTGGCATCTACTTGGCTTCTGGGGAGGCCTCAGGAAACTTAGAATCATGGCAAAAGACGGAGGGGGAGTAGGCATATCACATGGTGAAGGTACGTGCAAGAGAAATGTGGGGAGGTGCAACACTTTTAAATGATCTTGTCTCATGAGAATTTACTATCACAAAGACAGCACCAAAGGCTATGGTGCTAAACCGTATATGAGGTATCTGCTCCCATAATCCAGTCACCTCCCACCAGGCCCCACCTTCAACATTCGCTATTATATTTCAACATGAGATATGGGCAGGGACACACATGCAAACTATATCAACAGGCATAGTGGCACACACTTGTAATCCTAACTACTGAGGTGGCAGAGGCTGGAGGATTGCTGGAGCCCAGGAGTTCAAGGCTGCAGTGAGAGACAGACTATGACATTGTCTCTAAAAACAAACAAGCAAATAAATAAATAAAAGTTTCTCAAAGTGGCAGTGCAATTTTTGGTAACTAGCAAATGACTTTTGTTATTTCCTTGATGTAGATTTCCTTGCTTGGTGTTGATAAATGAGACACTTCCAATAAAATTAAAATATGCTGATTTTAAAGTAGATTACAAAATAAGGTAAAGTAAGTTCTCACTATTCTAAAGGTAGCTTTTTATTAAAAAACTTTTTATGAAAGTGATATATATATGCACACACATATATTATAGAAAAATGAGCAAGCATAGTAAAGATTGCCTGCGATTTTGTTACCATTTGGGTATTTTCGTATCTTTTTTTTACCCTTCATTTTTTGCCCCATATATATGCATTTCCTATATTTTATACACTATTTAAGACTTAGATCATACCATTTTGAAGCATATTATACTGTATTAGAATAATGTACCCAGAAAAAAAGAAAAAATAGATATTTGTTTGAGGGAAAAATGTCATTCAATATTTTTCTCAAACATCATTTTTTTCCATGTAATGATTTAGCTTTAAATATAATGTTTCTAATATTTCAGTGTTACTGTACATATTACTAACATTTGTCTTACATATCTTTTTCATTTATTTTTTACCTTTCTGTATTTTGATGTAGGCATGTCACTTATTAACAGCATCTACTTAGATTTTTTTCATACTCATCTAAGTGGAAAATCTCTGATAGTTAACAGGAAAGATTTAATTCATTTTCAATATTTTTCATTTCTATTAATTTTAGATGGGTGGGTGCATGCATATGGAGATTTAGGTACATGAGCTACTTCTGCCATTTTAGTTAGATTTCCTCTTGATATTTTTTTCCTAGGATAAGCACTGAGCATTAAAAACATTTCTTTGATTGAAATACTCACTCTAAAGTATGGTAGCAAAATGTATTTTATATGTCCTCACTAAATTTGCCATTTACATCTAATATTTTATTTATATAAATTAGCCATTAATAGCTAGCCTAGCTCTGAGGAATTTAGAAACCTACTTATTTTATTGACTTCTTTTTTTTTTTTTTTTTTTTTTTGGTTTGTTTGAATGACGGACTTTAGCATTTTTGTTTTGAAATAAGTTCAAATTTTATTTTTTGGTGGAGGGACTCTTAGCTAAAATTCTATTTAGTCCACAACCCGCAACAGTCTGGATTGAATCCCGTCTCAACTAAAATTGCCCTGACTGGCATGAAAAGTGACTTCTAGTTAATTGATCCATTAACTAGAAGAATTGATCCATTAACTATTTTATCCTGCTATTCTACCTAGTCTCTCTGATCCACTTGGCAACCATTAGAAGAAATTCCCAGAAGATGGTGGGATACCACTAGAGAAAGTCATTTTCATGGGTCTTTTTCTTTGGTGGCATCTGCCATGCCGTGGAAAGATGCTTCATTCAGTGTTCAGTCTTTGGGTCTGTTCTCTTCTGACTTACTAATTTCTCCTTGGGAGAGCTCATTTAAAAGTTGTTTCCCAGTTTTTCACATACAAGAGCCTGATGCATTTTATTAAAGTCACATCCTTAAGTTTAAATCTGTGTAGGTTGTACTCTATTAATAAAATTAGGCTATACCAAACTATCAAATTTTAAATTGCAATAATCCTACTGGTTCAACATAATCTTTTCATTTGTTGGAATAACCTACTATTTTGTTGAAACTGCTGTCAAAGCAATAGTAAACTTATTCTAAAATGGTTTAATATTTGTGGTATTTGGCAGTGTATTCAATCAGTCTTTAATTGTATCTGATAGAAATACAAGTTCCATCTGTCTCACACGTGTATCCTACTCAAAGCATGGCACCAGAGCAAGTCTGTTTCCGATGCTCATAAATAAGATACCAACAAACCCACAATATTGGTACAGACTGTTCTGGGCTAGGTTCTAAAATGTTAACCACAGGAAGTGATTTTAGTTCTTTTTATAAAACCCTTTTTTCCCTTCATCAGCTGCCTACGTGCTCGGTGTGGCACTTTAGGTTTCCTGGATCTTCAAAGTATTAAAAATTACTGGAATAACCTGATGGAAGGTGATCTTATTTACTTAAACGGAATGTGGACAAGTAACTGCTAAAATCATAGCTATCTAAGCCTGTCTAAAATCGTTCTGATTGTTTTATTGAAAGTGGGTGTTTTACTGCGGCCTACTAAAGTTTATAGAATGTGTGGTCATAGATAATACAGATCAAGGCATTAATGATCAGTATTTCCAGTAATTTACAAGGTAACTTGAGTACTTATAACTCTAGCTTACCTTACCCCTGTTTCTGTTCATTTGTCTTTATAAGATTACTTAGCGAGTTTGAAATTATTTTAAATGATTGGAAACAAAAGTATCAAAAATAGAATTGGTATATATTATGCTTAATAGTGGACTTAATTTTTCTCAGTAGGTGCTTACTTCTGTAATTAAAGTATATTGTCTATTAACTGAAATTTGTATAAATATATAATTATGTATATAAACATAAATATGTAATTTCATATAATTATATAAATTATAAATATTCACATTTATAATTAAAAGTAATTATACATTTTTATTTTTAATGTTTATATAAATATCTGTACATATAAATTCATAAATTTTCATATGTAAATATGTTAAATATAAATATATAATTTATACAGAATATATAAAAATTGCAATGAATTTATTAAAATTAGTTAAAAATTAGAAGATATTTATTCATGTAATTTTGGATAAGCTTCTAAGAATTTTCTGAACAGTTTGAATTTGTCTCCACGTTTGTAAACATAGAAAAAAGTTTCTACAGTATTCAAAGATGTCACCATTTTTGATGGAAAATTTGTCACCTATACTTTTTCTTATAAACAATATAGTAGAGAAAACAAAGCACACAAAGTATAGTACTTTTGAAAAGGCTCTTTTTTCTAATTCTTCAGGATGAATTTTAGTCTGATCATTTTGCTAAGACTGTATTTACGTTTCTTGTTTCTGCTCAATTCTTCCCAACTGCCCAATATTTTAGCTCATGGTAAATAATTGGAAATTCTTTCTTGTTTTGGGTTGTCTATTATTAATTATTCTTAATGATGACTTCTTTTATAAAATGTTGTAATGTAACTCCCCTCCTACTATTTTTATATTATGAAATGCTTAGTGCTGGATAAATAAGTCAAATTTGTGCAGTGTTGGCAAACCACAATTATATTCAAGACCACTGGGGATCAGAATCTAATTTTATCAGAATTTAAAAATTGTTTTGAGATTTTGCAGGTATCAACTTAGCAGATGATTTCTTAAATAAAGGGGAAAATCAAGTATTATGCTTTGTCCTTTGATGATATGAGATAAAAATCACCAATGTAAATGATTTTTATCTTGTATTGAAAATCAATCCAAGCTGTAGGCAGGGCCACTTTGCCCATCAGTTTACATTAATGCCTTGAAGAGCAAGTCAATTTTAAAGTTACTGACCTAAGTTTTGTACCAAATACGAACTTACTTAGTGAGTTCAAGTTGCAGATTTCCTTTACTCAAGTGGTCCTTTTCTCTTTTCTAGATAGAAACAGGCAAATAAGAAATGGTAAGTAAAAGTGATTCTGGAAAAAAACGAATCTCTTGCTGTTTTTTTCTTCCTCTTACCTGATTTCTGTATAGCATTGGTCACTTAAGACCAACAACATCTCCTTGATGTTATCACAGCTCCTGCCTACCATGTGAAAACCTCTTTCCTGGTTTTCTGTCTGCTTCCATGGATTTTTTTTTTTTTTTTTTTTTGGCTATTTCCCTTGGATCTGCTTCTGCCTAAACTCACTGTGATGGTATTCTACTGGTATTTCTCATCCACTTCTTTGTCTTTCACTTGACATGTTATTCTTGGTTTATCTCATTTATTCCTATGGCTTTCAACTACTGGTAACTTCCCATTTTATGTAAAATCAAACTCTTATCTCAGGACTCTGGTTTACCCATGAACAGAATTGCAAGCTGTGATAGATTGCAAAACTCTAGGAGAACTGAAAATAACATAAGAAACTAAAAAGGTGAGCCTGAGTAAGTTAGTGAGACATGGTTAGAAAAGACTTCCCTAAGAAACTGATACTTGAAGTGGAAGTTGAAGGCAGTGGTGGAAATAATGTCATGGAGAGGCAGAAGAGCAAGGAAGGTTCTTGCAGTCTGCCTAAACTGAACTTGTCAAACATCATTCTAATAAAACCAATACTTGATTAAAATCTTTCGGCTCTATCTCATCATCTAAAAATAAACTTAAAACACTTTCACCTAGGATTCAAAACCTTTCACCTGGCCTTAATTTAATTTTTATCTGGTTTTTAGCACTCCCTCTGATCTGCTGGTTGGTACCTATTTAGGTACATATATTATAAGTGCATATTTAAGTCTTTGATTTATTGTCTTCTATTCTCTTTGCCTGGATTGTCTTCCTCCTTCTCTATTTGTTTTTTTTTTTAAACTGGTGAGTATCTCTTACTCAATATCCAAAGCCCAGTGAAATATTGTTTTGCTTTTGCAAGTTTCCCACACAGTCAATTTTCATACAACTTTTTATGTGGCTGTATAATGTTCTTATCATTCTCAGGACAGGCAGTGTTGTGTTGATGCTGAGAGGAATGGCTGTGAACACAGATCGACTGGAATCAGAATCCTGATTCCTCTATATATAACCTGTGTGATCCTGTACAAGTTAATGTTTGTACCTCCATCATAGGGTTGCTGTAAGGGTCAAAGGGCCTAGAACAGTGGCTAACATATATTAAGCAGTCAGTTGTATTAATAGTTGTTGCAGTCACAGTTTAAATTATATATCTTCCACCATTTTCAGGCTACCAGCTCCTTGAGAGCAGAGGATACCTTACTCACCTTTGTGCTTGCCACTAAGTAAATGAAATAATTGATATTTGTAAGATTGAGTTGAAAGGGATGTTTAAACATTAATGTTCAGTCTTTAGTTAGTTGACAGGGTGGCATTTCCTATTATGCATCAAAACCATTCATTTATCCAGCATGTAATTTATTGAGCATCTATTCTGTGCCAGACACAATTGTAAGAGGTAGAGATGAATTTATGAGTGAAGAAACATATTCGTACGTTTGTGAATTTTATAGGATGGTACTTTAAATAATTATGCAAATAGATGTATAATTCAAACTGTGTCTAGTGCTACAATGGGGTGGTATATCACATGTCTCATGCTTATTATGGGGAGGAGATTGGCTTGGTTTGGGAGATTATGACTGGCTTTCCTGAGGGAGTGACCAATGTTCTGAGGGGAGATGTCTAAGCGGATATGAAGTTGGTGATAGAACCTGGTAAGCATGAGGGAAAGATGCCAGTGTGAATATATTCTGGCACCGTGAAAGGCTGATAGGTGCTTGCTGGAGCTCATACCCATGGAAAGCCTTAAAAGTACACAAAGTAGACAGCTGCCCATGTGGTGAAAAGGCTTTGTTGCCTGGGATTTTTCTTCAATTTTATTCTTTACTTCTTTTTAACATATATACTTTACTTTTAATTTTTACTGAAATTTTGCTTAAAATCTCACCGTTTTTTATATATATAAAAATATATAAATATATGTATAACATGTGTACTTTACTTTTATATATAATATATAAATACATATATTTACTGAAATTTTGCTTAAAATCTCACCATTTATATATATTTTTTTCCTTTGAAAGAATGCAATGAATTTTTTTAAAAAATTTCCTCAGGAGACCAAAAAGGAAGCTTCCTTTTAAAATGTGTGCAGTATTGGAGCGGCAACAGATTATAGTATTTTCTTTTGTTTATTAAGGTCTTGGTTCTAGGATTTGGGGTTTTCTCAGGTTTCAAGAATGGGGCATTAAAAAAAAAACACTGTAGAAGTGAGCAATTATGTGGCATTTGTAGTGAGGTCAAGGGTACATGGGTTGAGAAGACGGTAGCATGTGGTTACCAAGGCCTAAGAGGAGTGAGAGTGAAATGGAAGATGAAGAAGGAAAATATATTACATATATATTTTATATATTTAATAAAAACAAGTAGAGTATATGTTCATCCCCCTATTTTATATGTATCATATATATGATATATATATTAATTGATAAATGATATAAATTGTAAAACAGGTAGAGTGTATGTTCATCCCCCTATTTTATATATATCATATATCAATATATAAAATCATTTTATATATCATTTATATATCAATAAATCATTTATATATCATTTATATATGTCAATATATATCTATATATGACAGATATAATAGATATCTATATAAAAAGATGACTGGATGTTGGAAATCTCATATCGGTATATATATAAATGATATATATAAAATAGGGGGGATGAATATACACTTTACCTGTTTTACAAATTATCTGGGGCAGCAATAGATTAGGTACTGATTTGATACTACTTAAGGAATATTGAAGTGTACACTAAATTGTTTGTGTAGTGACCAAAACTAAATCCAGTTCTTTTCTGAAAAAGGAACTAACTTGGTACATTTTAAAGTACTGTTCTTTTTTTCCATTAATTTACTTTTTTAGGTGCTAATTGATATAGGAAATGGTGTCTTATTATTACAAGGCAATGACATAGAATTTTATCCCCTTCTCTCATGTCCAGTTGCATTTGTTTTGACAGAGACTAAGAATGACACAGTAAAGTTCCTAAAGTAACAACTGAATAGAGGACTATTGTAAAAAATTATAGATGCTATTCTATAAAATGTAAATGTTATGAATAACAATCAAAACAGGTTCAACCACCCTGTATTTTTTCAGGCAAGACAGTTGTATACTAAGCAATGTTAGAAAGGTACCCACCAAAGAACTAGCCTGTATAGTTATATGTGTGAACTTAAAATAGCTCCTCTCTAATATGAAATTTTGGAAGAGTCTTTATCCAAACGGTTGATGTATATAGTATATAATGAAGAATTTTTTAATTGCCTCATAAAGAAATCCCATGAGCCCTCCCTTTGTGTTCTTAATAAAAAATGTCTGCCTAGCTAAACAGAGCAGAGTGGTGTGCACCTGTAGACCCACCTACTTGGGTGGCCGAGGCAGGAGGATTGCTTGAGTCCAGGAGCTGGAGGCTGCAGTGCTCTATGATTATGGCTATAAATAGCAATTGCAGTGTAGTCTGGGCAACACAGAGAAACTCTGTTTCTAATGTGTAAAATATATATATATATATATATATATATATATAATATACATATATATATATAAAATAACTGGCAATTTATATTCCCAGATTAATTTGAATGTGCTTATTTTGTCCCTATTTTATAGATTAGTGTGGGAGATGACATTTTGATGTAAGTGATACAAATGATATTTTAATGACTTCCAACTTTAAATGTAAAACACAGTCACTCATAAATCTTCAGACTGAGTTACGTTAGGTATATTTTAGCATCAGTTCTCATTTTAAGAAGTTTTGGTTATAGTAAATTCAGATGAAACTATTTGAAAAAGATATCTATATAAAAAGATGGCTGGATGTGAGAAATCTTATATTTTATATTCATATGGTTATTATTGGAAGCAGTGGGAGTTGTGTGCATGCAAAGATTATAATTAGTTGAGATAGTGCATTTGTCAGGGGGAAATCTAACTGAAGTTAGACTAGCTACATGGAAGTCTGTGGTTTATTTCTAAGAAATGCTTTGAGCGAAATTTGTGCTACCAACCTTGCTTTAATTTCTACTCATGATTTTTCAGAAAAAGAGAATTTGGGGAATAAGCTTTAATTTTTCTGTCATTTTAATTAGTTGTCCATATGTTGACTGATATATTGATGTAAAGTATCCAGGAAGCCCTTGACTGAATTCTGAGGTAGAAAACATTTGCCTTTGTTCTCCTACTTTTCCATTATTATCCTTCAAAACATCTTCTCAACTCCTAATCTCAGATAGCTAATTCTTTATCCCACTCTCATAAACTTCAACTCTCAATTATCTGAAAAGCAAATTGATGGCAATGGGATAAGAGAATAACAGAGAGATAGGTGTGAATTATTGTCAGTGTTCTAGTTGTAAGATTAGTTAAATTTATGGAGATTCAATATAATATGAATAAAGAAAACAAACAAAAAAGCTGATCATGCATGGTCCATGGTCATTAATTCAGTTCTATGAACTAAAGTCTATCTATCTAACAATATTTTAAATTTTTACATGTAAAGTATTATACTTTCCAGGGTTGTTTGCATTTTAGTAGAGAAGTGAATTGACTTCAAGTTTAAAGGAAGCAATATCTTAATCATTTTAAACCCAATTTCAAATTGTTCTATTATTTATAGCCCTAGAAATGCTGATTCTCCTGTTTCTTATATCTGCTCATACTCTCATGGAGACTTATTTCTTATAGTAAGCATGTAAGAGTTTGCAGGTGGGTGGTTGGGAAAGGGAGCTGTCCATATAATCTCAATTCATCTATTGCCATAGATGCCTGAAGGCACTGGTAACAATGACATTTCAGAGTGACAAGCCCTGGACGGTAGTGATGAGAGGAATATTCTATGGGTAGCATCACATGGTCTTACTACTTCATCTGTTCCTAGTGTAGGTCCTGATAATACTTATTTTAAACTATTGTTAGTGTATTTGGGTGCCTTTACAAAGATATGAGAGAATATAATATGAAAGAATTGATGCAACTTTTCAAAGTAGTACATTTGGAGTGTCACATTAATTTTTTTTTTTTTTTTTTTTTTTTTGAGACGGAGTCTCGCTGTGTCGCCCAGGCTGGAGTGCAGTGGCGCGATCTCGGCTCACTGCAAGCTCCGCCTCCTGGGTTCACGCCATTCTCCCGCCTCAGCCTCCGAGTAGCTGGGACTACAGGCGCCCGCCACCTCGCCCGGCTATTTTTTTGTATTTTTAGTAGAGACGGGGTTTCACCATGTTAGCCAGGATGGTCTCGATCTCCTGACCTCGTGATCCACCCGCCTCGGCCTCCCAAAGTGCTGGGATTACAGGCTTGAGCCACCGCGCCCGGCGTGTCACATTAATTTTATAAGACTAGGTTAGAAGCATTGCTTTCTTGAATCTTTTATAAGTCTTTGGAAGATTCAATTTTAATTGAAATCTAATCTATCATCAAATCATGCTGCTTCCACCTCAAAAAAAGATGCCGTCTCCATTGGCAGCCGCCTGTTTTCACAGCGACTGCTGTGGTCTAATTACACCTCCTACCTAGAACACATGGATCTGAGCGCTCTCACTTCTGCTTTCCTTTTCCATAAGGCCCCAGTTTGATGCTCTTACAGCCTGAATACACTATGGCTGCCAGGTGGCAAGGCTCAGGAACCTTGGGGAGGGATGCTTGGATCCTAGAAGGTCCACTCATTGGGGATTTATGCTCTTTCCGTCACTTAAAAATAATAAATTATAACTGATTTCTATGTAAAGACAGATGACACAATAACAGTTTTATCTTTATACTATACACTGTAATTAGTCAGACCCAAAATAACTTTAATTATACTAACTTCATATATTTTTAAAATTGGTCTCAGCTGTTATACAAGAATAATCCATAATTGAGACCTTAAAAAGTATGTCATGTCTACTGTACTCTAGGAGAAAAGCAAAATAAAATAAAAACCTATATTTAGATTTTACTGAAAAGGTGTTATTTCTCTAGGGGGAAGCAGTTAGTATGGATTTAATTCTTTTTCACTCATTTCCTTATCTTCTGAAATCTGCTATGTTTTTGATTTTTAAATTTTAATGTCTAAATAAACTGACCACTCTGCAATAAATTGCTTCACGGAGAGGGTTTGTGAAATTATACTGTTCAATGACAAAATTGTGTTATACAAGATTATTTTCTATAATGTGGTGGAAGCAGATAGTTTTTTCTCTCTCTCTCTCTCTTTTTTTTTTTCCCTAATTTACAACTAACTCTGTGGGATGGATTGCTCCCATATAAATAATTTTTGTGTTTTGGTTTTCTCTCCGATGTATTAAAATAAGAAAGAAACTTGCTATAAGAAGCATTGAGTTGTATTATCCTCCTAATGCCCTTATCTCTCTTTTAAATTGTTATTATTTTCTTCCTAGTGCCCTTATCTCTCTTTTAAATTGTTATTATTTTCAGATTCTCCTCACTTCTTCAACTGTAATCAACCGAACTGATCATCTAAGGTAAACTGAGACAGAGTCTTGATCTGTTGCCCAGGCTGGAATGCAGTGGTGTGATCATGGCTCATGATGCCCTTGGCCTTCCAGGCTTAAGTGATTCTCTCAACTTGGCCTCCCCAGTAGCTGGGACTCCAGGAGTGCAGCACTCCTATCTAAGTTTTAAAATTTCTTGCAGAGACCAGGTCCCACCATAATGTCCAGACTGGTCTTGAAATCCTAGGCTGAAGCAATCCTCCTTACTTGGCTTCTCAAAGTGCTAGGATTGCAGGCATGAGCCACACCACCTGGCCTGATCAATGTTTTTAGGTTTATTGTGGACCACAGCTCTCCAGACACCAGAACGGGCCAAATGACAGGCTGCCAACAGAGCAATATGAGATATGATGGAGAGCACTTTTTTTGGCTCAGAACTATAGACATGTAGAGCTGAAGATTAGATTTAGAAGTTTAGCCTTTCCTAAATTGAAATCCTAGAGATAACTTCCTGACCCCAGATGTTTCCATGCTGGTCTTGGTTACTAATGAAGGGGCAGAGAGAAGTTTAAACCACAGGATATAGTGTGGTTGAACACAGATGCCTAACTATAGCTATTATAAGTTAAATACAGAATTTGAACATACACTGTTAATATGCAAAATTATTTAATTTTAGTTTTAAATACCTTATAAAAATAATACCATGGCAGTCTTTTATTAGCTTACAGCATGCTAAAATATATTGTGAAATCTTTGATTCATGAGGCAATATTTTAGAGCAAACTCGAGTAGAGAAGGTGGAATTAAGTTGTACTCTGCTTACAGAGGAAACAAAATTTTAACATGTATTTTGCTATTAAGTGATGTGGACCCAAAGTGAAAGCTAAGTAAATACTAGAATCTTTTGTTAGCTTCATGTGTGAATGTGGCATGTAGTCAAGAATATGTTGTCATATCCATTCATTGTAGTTTTCCTTACTCAATTCTTGAATCTTGACCTCTGAGTGTGAATATTGAAACTCTATATTGTGCTCTTATAAAATTACTTATTTCTGAAACATAGTAACTAGAAACAGGATTTATCAGATCATAAATAATTTGAAGAAAACTATTCACTAGGGTAATATAATTATTATTTCTTCACTTGACTATTATGGATTTTAACAAATCTACAACAGAAACTGACCATACTTTTTGAAGATTGAACATTTTGCTTCATCGACATGAGTGATGAGACATCTAACTTGCCTAGAAAACACCATGGGTTTGTCACAAAACTGATTGCCTGGCCATCTTCTGCACTGCTGCCAGAATTTTTTTTTTTTTCTGGCAGATGATTGCAGTTTTTAGTTTTTCTCCTCCAAGATCCTGTGGGTTCTTCACTGTTCACAGATTCTTCACCATCAGTGTCAGCTTCATGGACAAGCAACCTGTGCCATTGCATAGAGTCCTACCCTTGAAAGAGGGCTCCATGCTTGGTTTAATGCTCTGTCACCATCTTGAAATTCTTAATAATTTGAACATGGCACCTGACATTTCCATTTTGCACTGAATCCTCAAAATGACATGGGAAGCCTTTTCCAATTGCCTCAGATAGGATTTGTTCTTTCCTCCTCTTTGTTATTATGCTTTTTAAAAATTTGTTTCACTTGTCTGAATGATGATACCAAATTACACAAGTTAATTGTCATCTATCTATCTTCTTTACAAGAAGAATTTAGTGGATGCTGTTGGTACTTACCCAGATTTCTTTTACCAGTCAGTTTACCCATCTTCTAGCTGCTGTGAGTGCTGGCTGCTCCTGTCCTACAAGTGCTCTTCTCCAGAGAATTGTGGTGTTACAGAGGCACAAAAGTTTATTCCTTGCCTAAAGATGGGGCAGCTCTGTGGTGCCATATGTCTTCCAAAACATCTCATACTCTCCTTTGAGATCAGACTGAAATGGACTATAGCTGAGCTCACATCCTTTCTTGCGTCTTCCTCTGAACCTACCCTGCCCCCATCACTGCTTTTCCCCTTCTGAGCATTCCCGCAACAGTATACAAGTACCTGAATCCCTGACCCAGCCTCTGCTTCTAGGCACTCCTGTGTAAGCCAGTCATGCGTTAGTACAGGGATCTTAAAATAACACCAATATATGCCCTTTCCAAGTAAGAAGGTTATTCAAGAATCTATAAATATGATTTGATAATAAACCTGTGGAATCAAAAGCCTTGCAAGTGAACATCACCCCAACTATTTATCCTTTGTAGTATGTACAATGTTAGATTCGAAATGCTGAATGAGCTGTCGTTGGCTCCCAGCCTCCTGACATAGTTGGCACTGACTTAGGAAAATGGGTATTCAGTACTTTAGTCTGATGGATAACTGATGACTGTCCAATCTCTGGCTTCTTTTAGCCATCTTCTGAGAATAAATTTGGTGTTTCTCTGAGAGGAAAGTTATTCACATCCAATAGGAGTTTTTGTTAATACTTTGGTCTAATTTTAATGTTCCTATTTATTGAAGGAACAATATAATGCGGTGATTAAGAGCATGAATGCTCAAGTTGTACATCTGAGTTCAAGTCCTGCTGCTTCCCTTTCTGTGTATGATCTTGAACAATCTTTTTAATTTCTTTGTGCCTCTCCTTATCTATATTAAAAGTACCTACCTAGTTCATGCAGTAATTATAAAGATGAACTAAGTATATATGAAAAGATGAGAATGGGGACACACAGACAGCTTTATATAGATGTTGGTAACTGCTATTATTAACATGAAATACAGGAGATACACATAGCATCTAACAATTTGTTTTTTAGTGCAACCCAGTTATATTTAATGTTGATTTGTAAATGAAATTTACTGAAATATAGAAAATGACTACATACTCTAATTTGGCTACTCTTTTATATTAGGAAGTATAACTCACAGTTTAACATAACTATGACATATTGAAGTATTCAAAAAGAGTTTTTCATATTTTTTCACTGAAGTGAATATGAGTGACACTTTAATATTTATTTTTTGTAAGTCAGTAGTTACTAACAATGAAGGTAATGGCCATGAATGTGATAATGAAGTTGACCATTATACACACTTAAGATGTGCTTCTTTTCCTTGAATGTTATTAAAGGCCAGAATCTTCAAACAAACCATATAGTGGCATTTTATAAAGCTACTGACCCCAGGGCCGTCATGTGACCTAAAGGTTGACTAGAGTGAATCTTTATATCTTTTAATGATACAGCCAATAACTATAGTCAAACCAAGCATAAAATAACAGGCCCTCTTCTCTTTAAAGTTATATTAACTTAGATATTAACATAATGCTAAATTATCTTAGGATCATTGTAGAAATTACCACACTAGGAGTAAGATTTCATATGAAATACTGAGAGATTCATAGAGATCCAAAAATTAATTTTTAAAAATTCTTGAGTTTTGGAAATTAATCAACTTTTGTAAGGTTTTTTTTTTTTTTTTTTTTTTTTTTTTTTTAAACAAGGGTCTCCTGGACCCTACCTTAAGTGCTTTCAGTAACTGGGAAAAATTAAATCAAGTCATTCAACTCTTTCACCACTTTTTAACACTTTTATTTGTGCAAAATCAGATTAAAATGCATATAAAGTTCAGTCTTAGAAGAGGAAATAGTGAAAAATCAATTTCACTCATTTTAGGTTGGTTGTGATGGCAGGCACACATATTACATTTTGTGTGTGTGTGTGTGTGTGTGTGTGTGTGTAAAAAACAGTCACATCTTTTCCCATTAACCGTCTCCTTGATTGATTACCTAGATTCCCACTAAGCTGAAGCAAGTGGGAGAAGGTAAAAAAGCATCTGATGCTAAGAGTGTCTTGTAAAAGAAAAATTGCACCTAACTTTTACAAAATAACTCATGCTGCAACATGCTTATGAAGCACATATGGAAAACCACTCTAAATGGTAGTAGTCAGTGTGAGGACTTATATTTTGGATTCCACCGAGGATGTGGTCTTCAGGGTTTTTGGTGAATAAGCTATATAATAGGTGTGAGCTGCCTAATAGGACAACTAGAGCCACTTCATAGTGAGGCACTGAAGAAAGGGGTTACATATGAAGCTCAGGAACTCACACTGCCTGGGTTCCAATCGCAGCTCTATTACTTACCAGCTGTGGGGCCTTATCTAGCTGCAGAGAAATTATGTTAGAGCTGTGATGCAAAAAGCATCTTTGGATGTCAAAAACAAGATGATTAAGGGATAATAATATTGAGGAAAACAGTGCTTTGTACTTCCCTCTGCAAGATTAACTTCAATTATATATATTATATGTTGTCCCATATTTAGCATTTTTATAATATCTCTCTTTATGTTTCTCTTTCCCTCTTTTTCTTCACATAAATGATTAATGATAATGATTAAAGTAAATTATGTAATAACATGTTTTTAAAGTAATTTAGTTGAAAGCATAGAATAAAATGCAGATCAGGAATATTTCTAACTGTAACCTAAACTGAATTCACATTTTAACTTTGCAGAATTTCCATTTAAAGAAAAAGTTATGGAAGAATTATATATGCTCAGGTCCCCTGATATTAACAAGACCATATGCCTGTGGCTGAGATAGTCTCAGTTTGTCAGTTATCCCAGTATAATAACTCATAACACTCTTTTATTCTCAGAAATATTGTGCTTTGATTGATAAAGCATATGCATATCCTACTTAATATAGGGAATTTACATATGAAGTGTTGTTATACTCAAACAATTCTGAAACAGTTTAGGCAGCAGCTGTGAGCCACAGGTAGTGGTAAAAATTGTGTCCAGTTAGAGCAAGCATCAGCAAACTTCTGGCTGGTCATTCTTACTTGTTTGCTGTATAACACAATCCTTCAAATATTTTGTAGCCCATATTCCTTAAAGTAAAAAGAATATTACTTCATGCTAGCGTATTTTATTCAAAGGACAGTCTAAAATGCAAGCCCACATTTTTTCTAATGTATTTCATTCCTGTCAATATTTGAATCTGTGCAATATGTCAGAGTTTTGGTTACTATTCAGTAGAGAAATGAACTTTTGGAAGCTATACATGTGTTAGATAATTTCATCTTCAAGTAAATTCTGGGCTTCAAAATAGTCCCCTGAATGTAGCACAGTATCTGCTATTCAGTAGGCGCCTAATAGATATGTGTTAAATGAGTAAATGTGTAATGATGGTAAATGGTTTTCTTAACTTTAAAAAAAATGAATTTAAATTTTGTAAGTTAATAGTACTTTTTTTCTGAATCATCCCAACTACCATGAGAATAAGATTTTTACTCAAGGAATCTCTCATAACTACTATTCATATTTATTAGGTAAAATATAATGTACATACACACTAAGGAATAATTAATTAAATCATACCATTAAAATTTTAAGTGAGAGACCTTAACCCATATATGTTTAAATATGAAGGAGGAAAACAGATAATATGGAGGGGAGAGAACCAAGAGATAATTGAACTTTTTGTCATGGTAAATGGTGTTCCAATGAACTTCAACTATAGAATTTACTGTTGAAAGCTTATCAGTGATCATTCTGGTGTCCCTCAAAATTTTTTTTTTAATGTTATGTTACAAATTCCTATCATGGTCAAAGAGATGGTTTATAATTTTAGACTAACATCAATTCAAAAAATAGACCATATTATTGAGGAAAAGAGATTGAAACAACAATTAGTAATGAACTTTTCAGATGGTAATTTGATACCAAAGTTTGAGCACTGCATCTTAAGGGATGGATGCTGCTCTTTGATCATGTTATTAATCTTTCAAGATTTTAATAACACTTAAGATGATTTTATTATTTAACTAGGAGGTAGCCAATAATTATAATAAACTTTAAATGTCCATAATAGCATGATGGGAAAAGAGAGGGCCAACAAAAGCGTAGATCTTAAAATAGTTTTAAAAGTTTTTGAACTCTTCCAATTCAATTGGAAAATTATGAGCATAAAAATGAGCTAATTCAGGTTAATTATGAACAGATGACTGGCAAGCCCTTACCAAATAAAAATGATTATTTAAAGCCCACTGGTCCCTTGATGCTGCAATTGTATGACGTCAAAGACCAAAACTTCATAGCCTCTTAGTCATTACTAGCACAACTTTGTTTACCTGGTGATTATTTCTCTGCTGTTCTCCCTCTTTTCTCTTGGTTTTACCTGTCTCTTTGAATAGATTCTAGTTGATAAGAAAAAGTATAATTTAATCTCTTTTTTATAAAATATCTAATGGAGAGAAAAGCATGGCCACTTCAATGTTCAAAAACTATGTGTTGAAATTGCTGGAATAAGTAAGATAAATAGTAATTTAGTAATCTCAAATTATTTTACAGAAGACTAATCTGTCTTATTTCTAAATTTGATGAAAACAGTTTTTTTAATACAAAGGGTACAAAATATTAATGAGTCACCTCAACCCACCCAGAACGGTGTCTATCCTAATAGAAAGAAACAAATTCCTGGCAATGCAAACTCCTTTGCTTTAATGTCTTTTGATGTAATTCACAAACATTAAAAAAAAAAAAAAAAACTGCATGCAGAAATTTTAGCATCTTAAATTTCTCTGTTTGTTTAATTTTAACATCCAAAGAAACATTTTTAAACCAAGCATCAATTATTGCCATATTCCCACCAAGTGATTTTCCATTGAACAAGATTTCTGGAATTATGCAAGCATCTGCTTGAGGAAGACATCTAGAAATATATTTGCACATAGAGGCTATTAAAATATGAAATTACACTAAAGGCTCAGGTTGTTGTTGAAATAAATGTTCTACTTCACTATGTTGTTACAGAAAATATCAACATTATTATACAAGCTGTCTGTCTTAATTGATCTAGTTCTCATGCTAATTGCTATGCTCTCCATTTCATTTTGTCTCTATAGGCACAATCTTTCTTTAAAAATATTGGCAAAAATTTAGCAGCATCCAGAATATCCTAAGTCTTTGAAATCTTTGCGTATTTCTATATTGCTTTTCTGATCAGAACATTTATGTTTAGTTTACATGCCAACAGTTAAAACACAGAAGTTTACATTTATCTCCAGTGAACTTTCCTCTTAGAGTTAAAAGAAAATATGATGTCTCAGGGAGTTAGGATAACAAGCTGTGATAACAATTAATAGTTGATTCCAATGCATCATGGAATTATAGAACCCAATAAAACTGCCTTTGTTTTTTGGAGGGTAGCCATAGATTTAATGTAAACCACTTATTTCACATGCATTTATTTATCTGGTCATTTAACAATATTTTAGAAATCTCTTATATGTAAGGCTCTGGGATATAGTAAGACGACAAATGGAGCTGATGGTTGTGTAAATAACAAATAATTTACATGTTAATACAAGAGAGAAGATAGAAAGTACATTGCATATGCATTAATTTAGTGGAACAAAATACAATATCTAATAGGGTGTGTTAGTCTGTTTCTGCATTTCTTTTCTTTCTTTCTCTTTTTTTTTTTTTTTTTGAGACAGAGTCTTACTCTTGTCGCCCAGGATAGAGTGCAGCGGCACGATCTAGGCTCACTGCAACCTCTGCCTCCCAGGTTCAAGTGATTCTCTTGCCTCAGCCTCCTGAGTAGCTGGGATTACAGGTGCCTGCTATCATGCCTGGCTACTTTTTGTATTTTTAGTAGAGATAGGGAGAGAGTAAGAGGGAAATTGGGGAGGTTTCAGACTCTTTCAAACAACATATCTCAGGTGGACTAATTGAATGAGAACTCATTTATCACCAAGAAGATGATGCTAAACCATTCATGAGAAATCTGACCCCATGATCCAATCACCTTCCACCAGGCCCCACTTACAGCATTGGGGATCACATTTCAACATGAGATTTTGAGAGAACAACATCCAAACCACGTCATAGGGAGACAGGAAATTTGGTTATATCTGACCCTCAAGAAAGTAGTTGCCATCTTAAAGCTTGTGAGTAGCCCTGGCTACAAGATTTAAAAGCCAATTGGGAATGAAGTATAATTATTTTCTTAAGTGTAGGCTACTTATTTAAGAAACACACTTCTCAGTGCATACTCAGCTTATTATCACTGTAACTCTGTAGAAATCATATCCCCAAGGGCAGCAATCTTTTGATTTTTATTTTTTCACAACTCTATCTTCAATGTCTAGTTCAGGGCTTTGATATAACAAAGGCTTAGTAAATATGTATTGAGTGAATGAGTGGATTAAGCTAGGGACAGATGAGCCTCCATTGGGTTTAGCAGCAAGGAGTTCATTAATAACCTTGGTGGGATCTGATTTTTCAGTGAAATATCTAGTTTCACAGTTTGTTGAAGAGTAAATAGGAGATGTCTAAATATAAGTCAATGTGCAGCAGCACTTTCTAAATTGTAGGGTAGGAAGGAAAGAAATAGGAAATTGTTTAGAATGAATGGACACTGGTTTGAGTAAGAATTTCTGTTTTAGATCAGGAAGAACTGAGCATGTTCAAATGCTGGTCAGAAGCCTCCTAAAGAAAGAGAGGTAGATCCATGAGAAGTTCATATGTTCCAGACTATGAGAAGAGAAATTACCTTTACCTGGGACACTAGACCCTTTCCTGTTGTAACTGGAGAGAAGACTGAAGGCATGCAGGTGGATGCAGCTAAGTTTGTAGATCAAGGGTGGAAAATTGAGGGAATTCTATTGGCTTAATTTTTGTTATATAATATTGAGGTTACTGTTTTATCTTGAGAAATGATGTGGCCAGAGATTTGAGATAATTACAGACATTTTGAAGTGGCTGCTGGGAAGAATGGAAAGAGATTTCACTAGTGAGACCTAGAAGTATTCCTAGACAGCCATGAGTGAACTGGTGATGTTGCAATCCACAAATCTATAGTTAGACACTGACACACACTACTTACTTCTCTAGTAAGGTTCAGTGGCCAAGGTATAGAAGGCAAACGTTCAGTTTAAATCAGTGAGGGTGTAGTAGAGAGATGAGGGAGTTGAGGACATGGTGAGACAGTGATGAACTGCACTATGAATACAAAAGAACGTAAAGTGGAGACACAGGTAGGCTCTTTGATAGGAAGAAAGTAGAAGCATTAAGAAACTGGGTGCCTTGCTGAGATCTAAGAACAGATCTAAAATCTGAGTGATAAAGCCAGGATAATGGACAGCTGTGTTTGTTTGAGTTTGAGTTTTAGAGTGGACCAGTTTTAGGTGATGACAAGGTTGGGGATATGAACATGTGAGTTGGTTGGTAAAGAAGAGTAGAAGTAAGGTTCACTGAGGATGAGAAGGCAGAGGATCTGAGAGATTAAGATTGTTCATATGGACTTTGAAGACATACACAATGATATTAGCAATTGGTGTACAGGAAATGATGCTTAGAACAAAAGCCTTCAATTAATGTGGTGAAATGACCAAGAGACTCGTAGATAAATAACAGAGGGATAGAGTGGATAGCCAGAGCACTACATAAGCCATTAAAGATCAAGGGCTCCCAAATAATTCTATAGGCAAAAAGATCTAGGGGCATCATTAAGGATTTAAGACAATGATAGTAACTTGTCCTGACTCTAACATAAACAGAATATGAGAAAGTGAGTGGATTACACTTGTGAGTTCTGTACAGGAGAACCAAGCTTGAATTAAGGCAAGAATACAAAGAAAATATACAGTAAAGATGCTCAGAATGCAAGTCAGTTTACTTTTCATGAAAAATGGATGTTTTGTTTTTTAGCACTTAGTTTTAAGAGGGCAGAAAGCTCTAAAATGCGTGAGATGCAAGGAATTACAGAAGAGTATGGAAATACATATTTAAGGGAGAAAAAATAACTGAACAACCTTCTATATTGGGTGGTAAGCAGGGAAAGATAACAGGATCTTGTCATGTGCTGGCTTTGCTTGGCCATCAGGTATCCCTGTCTGATGAATGGGAGTATGGGGCCCTCAAGTTGCTTAGAATTAGCAATTATTGCTTGCCTGGGTTGGCATTTGAGCTAGCACTTGAAGTAAGTAGAACTTTGCTTAGAGAGGAAGTATGGGTGGATATAACAGACAGAAAGAAGTACAAACACTGAAGACATACAAATACAAAAGTACTGGCAAGTGAAGTGAATGTTGGAAAGTTAAGTGTGGATAGAGCAACAAGATATGTGGGCTAGAGTAGTAGACCATAAGGATTGACTGTAGAAGAGTCAAAAATTTCATTAACATTGGTGATTAAATAAGAATTAATTTTGTCTGCTTCATCTTTTCAATTCTACCTATACTGCCTACCATAGTTACTAGCACATAGAAAGCACTCTGTTAATATGTGTTTGTGTGTGTACTCTCTTAATGTGTGTATGTGTGTGTGTGTGTGTTTGTGCATGTGTTTTGAGATAGAGTCTTGCTCTGTCGCCCAGGCTGGAGTGCAGTGGCGCAATCTTGGCTCACTGCAATCTCCGCCTCCTGGGTTCAAGTGATCCTCCCACCTCAGCCTCCCAAGTAGCTGGGATTACAAGCATGTGCCACCACACATGGCTAATTTTGTGTTATTAGAATAGATGGAGTTTCACCATGTTGGCCAGGTTGGTCTCTAACTCCTGATCTCAAGTGATCCGCCTGCCTCAGCCTCCCAAAGTGCTGGGATTAGAGGACTGAGCTACCACGCCTGGCCTCAGTTAGTATTTGTTGAACAAATACAATTGCAGTGACTTAAAGCTTTGAAGAATAATTAATGTGTTTGAATTGAAACCCAAAAATATAATAACAGACTAGGATGAAATTAAACAATGAGATACAGTTTAATATCGGGACCAATATAAAATCTTAGATCCATGTTCAATAAGTCAGCCATCTAAGTGCAGAAAGGAGGTCTGATGGTCTGATGGTGAGCCAGGCTTAAGAGCCATTCAAGGCTAAATAATGTAGAAATTTCAGTAGACTATGGCCAAATATGTCAACACTATCCTGTTACTGCCCCTAAATCTTGGGTACATAAATGTATGTTGCACACTACAAATAACAAAAGCAAAATGAGCAAGATCCCTGTAACCTATATAGTCAGCCTGTACCTGAAGTCTCATTTGGAGCTCTGAACACGATAACTTTATGTTTCAAATGGCATCAGAATTGCAGTTAGTGAAGGTCAGGATGGGCCAGGACAAAAAGAGCTATACAAGAGAGGCTTTCGACACCTTCCTTGCCTCCCCCATCTCCATTCTAGGCTAATATTAATTTGGAGTTTCACTTGGAGACAGAGTGAAAAACACAGGTGATGACTTTTAAAGTTATTTATTTAATTTTCCATTTGTTCTTTATTTATTTAAAAAACTCTGTTTTCAATACCTAATGGGCTAAATTATTATACTATAATATGTAGCACAACTGAACAGAAATACGCCTGGCTTTAAAACAGTGTTCTGGGAGGGGCATTTCTGAACTCCTTTTATCTCCTCTAAGCATCAAAATATTGACCGTACTAGCTAGGTGGGGTATACCCAGTAGCAGTATCTTAGAGTTCACTGGGTCCTGTTCTCTATCAACATGCTTTCTGTGATAACCTTCTCTGACACAATAGGGAGAGTTATGCTTTATCTTCATTCTCAGAACAACCTACTTGTTTAAGATTCTTTTTTCCTTAAGTCCTCTCCCTCACCTTCAACATGGAAATGTCAAAGTGTTTCTAAGGTGCCATCATTAAACATTTGCCAGAGGCAGTAGCTCAGCTGCAATGCAGCTTCACCAAATCATGTCCCAATAGCACACAAGTTCCCAAGGTACTGAGGCTAGCCTTGCCTGTGAGATGAAACCTTGATTGTCTCTCTCTATTCATGCGTAGTAGGGAGGCAAGAATAAACTTTCAAAATTATACATACTTAAAAATGTAGCTTAAAAGATAAAATCGAGGACAAGTTTCAAAAAATCGAAACTATAGCTATATTTATGCACATTAAACAAGACTTTCTGCTGGCCTTTTAAAACTACAAGTTGTTATATTCTATCTTATTCCACAAATAATTTAAGACAATTTATGGTAAGCAAATGTAAATTAGATGTGGGAAATACAAAGGATTAAAAAATAGAGATCAAATGGGGCTAGGAACATGACTCCCATGAAAATGAACACTGACAGAGTACATGGTGGGGGCACAAATTTGTTTTTTGCAGTGAATGCAAATAGGAAATTACGTAAGTAGAGAAAAGAAACAGAGGAAACTTTTGCCATTAGAATAATGACATCAAATATGTAGACAAAAGAAAATCCTAGGATCACCTGAAAACCTACCATTAGCATAACAAAAATAAGTATTAGGAATTGGAATGATGGAGATTATAGGTCTTTTTTCCTGAGGAATTAAACTGACAAAAAAAATCATTTTTATATATTCTAAGTAAGGCATTTCCCCAAATGAGATCAAATTGGACACAATATTTCCCTAGGCACAATTAACAGGTAATTTTATTCTCATTCTTATATGGCTATCATAATATTGATGTTCACTTGAATATTTGATTGAAATGGCAGTGGTTTCTGTTTCTGTTATGTTAAACTAGTGTTTTTATACTTTATGACATAGTCTTTGGCTATGACAAAAATAGGTAAACAGTTATTTTGTTTTAATCGTGGAAAAAAACTACGTACACGAAATCTATCTGCTTAACAAATTTTAAAGTGTACAGCACAATATTGTTAACTACATGTACACAGTTGTACAGCAGATCTCTAAAACTTTATCGTCTTGTATGACTGAAACTATTCCCTTTGACAACAGCTCACCACTTCCCTTTCCCCTAGCCCCTGACAACCACCTTTCTACGTTCTGCTTTGATGAGTTTGACTGCTTTAGATACTTCAGAGGGTGGTATCATACAATATTGCCCTTCTGTGACTGGCATATTTTACTTAGCAAAAGATCCACAAGGTTAATCCATATTGTAGCATGTGACAGGATTCCCTTTTTTTTTTTTTTTTTTTGTAAAGTTCAAATAATATTCCAATGTATGTATATATCACTTTTCTTTATCCATTCAATCTAAGTATCCAATGGACACTTAGATTGTTTTCACCTCTTGGCTATTGTGAGTGATGCTGCTACAAACACGAGGGTGCAAATATCTTTTCCAGATCCTGTTCTCAGTTGTCTTTTGAAAAATACAAAGTGAGATTGTTGCATCATATGATAGTTCTTTTTTTTAATTTTTTGAGGAAACTGCATACTGTTTTCCATAGTGGCTATACCATTTTATATAATTCCCATCAAAAACGCATAAGGGTTCCAAGTATTCCACGTCTTCACTAACACTTGTTACTTTCTGTTTTGGTTTTTATTTTATTTATTTTTCTTTGTTTTAAATATAAGGGCCATTCTAACAGATGTGAGATGCTATTTAATTGTGGTTTTGATTTTCATTTACCTAATGATTAGGGATGTTGAACATCTTTTTATATACTTGTTAATCATTTATATGTCTTCTTTAGAGAAATGTTTCTTTACCCCTTTGCCCGTTTTTAAACCAGGTTATTTGTTTTTATGCTATTGGGTTGTAGGAGTGCCTTATGTATTTTGGATACAAATGCTTATCAGTTAAAGGTTTGGAAATAATTTCTTCCATTTCTGTAGGTTGCCCTTTGACTCTGTTGATGGTTCCCTTGGCTGCAGAGAAGCTTTTTAATTTGATGTATTCTCACTTGTCTATTTTTTATTTCATTGCCTGTGTTTTGATGTCATGCAATAAATCATTGCCAATATCAATATTTTGAAGTATTTCCCATATATTTTCTTCTAGGAGATTTATAGTTTTGGGTCTTCTGTTTGTCTTTAATCTATCTTGATATATTTTTTTGTGTATGATGTAAAATAGAGTTCAATTCATTCTTTTGCATGTGAATGTCCAGTTTTCCCAGCATCATTTGTTGAAGAAGCTATTCTTTCCCAATTGTGTAGCCTTTGCAATCTTGTGAAAGATCATTTGGCCATATATGTATGGGTTTATTTCTCAGCTCTCTATTTTGTTCCATTGGTTTATATGTCTGTCTTTATTCCAATACCATACTATTTTGATTACTATTGCTATGTAGTATTTTTAAAATCATGAAGTATGATACCTCCAGATTTGTTCTTCTTTCTCAAGGTTGTTTGAACTATTGGGAGTTCTTTGTGGTTCCACGTGAATTTTAGGATTGTGTTTTTATTTCCACAAAAATGTCATTGGGATTTTGATAGGAATTGCACTTAATTTGTACATCACTTTGGATAAAATGAAGATTTTAACAATATTAAGTCTTCCAATCATGAACACAGGGTATCTTTAGATCTTCTTTGATTTCTTTCAGCAATATCTGTAGTTTTCATTATACAGATCATTTGCCTCCTTGGTTAAGTTTATTCCCAAGTATTTTATTCTTTCTGATGCTATTGTAAATGGGACTTTTTTCTTAGTTTCCCTTTTGGATTGTTTGTTGCTACTGTGTAGAACCACAACTGATTTTTGCATGCTGATTTTGTATCCTACAAACCATGGACAGTATTGTAAATTGATCCTAAACTTTTTTTACTAATTATAAAATAACATAGTGTTTTATTGGGCGAATGATTTAATTGCCCAGTTGTGATGCTTAATTTTATATATCAACTTGATTGGGCTAAGGGATGTCTAGGTAACTAGGTGTGTCTGTGAGGGTGTTTCCAGAAGATATTAGCATTGAAATCAGTAGACTGAGTAAGGAAGATTGTCCTCACCAATGTGGGTGAAGCATCATTCAATCCATTGAGTTCAAATAGAAAAAAATATGAAGGAAAGGTGAACTTGCTCTTTGTGCATAAGCTAGAACACCCATCTTATCCTGCCTTCAAACATTAACATCCGTATTCTCTGCCTTAGCATTTAGACTATGACTACATCACTGGCTTTCCTGGGCCTATAACTTGCAGATGGCAGATTGTGGGACTTTTCAGCCTCCATGATTGTGGGAAACAATCCCTCATAATAAAATTTTTTCTATATGTTCCATGTGTTCTGTTTCTAGAGAACACTGACTCTAACACCAGGCATGCTAGTTATAGATTGACATCAACTTGATTTTTTCATAATAATCCAGATAATAAGAGAACATGTTAACAAGAATCAAATCATGCAACATTGAGTTTTACAATAGCCAGGCCTTTGGGTTAACACAGGAACACTCACTTCTCTTGAAACAAATTAGTAAATGAGATCATCAAAGGAGAGTATAGCCTGGAAGGGGAAATACTTAGGACAAACTCTGGAAGTACTCAAACTTTATATAATACAGAACTTTCTCTTCTCCCTTTCTTTGAACCTTATCTATGTTTTCTTTGCAGGTTAAATCTTTATCCAGCCACAAAATATTGACCTTCCTGAAGGATCAATTTTAAGTCATTTTGTGTTTTTATTTTAGGCTTTTTCCTGGATAGTCTAACCAGTGCCCATGGGCTCATACATCACCTACATACAAATTAAGGGTTTACATAACTAGCCCAGAGTTTCTCAACCTCAGCACTACTGACATTTTGTTTCTAGTGGGAGGCATAGGGACCTGTGCTGCATATTACAGGATGTTTAGCAAAATCCTTGGTTTCTCCCTACTAGATACCAGTAGTAACTCCTGGTTATAACAACTAAAAATCTCTGTAGATGTTTTCAAATGATTCTTAAGGAGTAAAATCACCACTAATCTAGCCTATGGCTTCTTTTGAGCTTTAGGCCCATATGTATGACTGCCTAATCGACATCTCCTCTTGGGTGTCTTAAGGAATTTCAAATTCAATATACTCAAAGCAAAACTCATGATGGAGCTCCTACCCCAAAACCTGGGTCTTTACCATTGCTTGCTCCCTCACTGAGACACACCAGAAACGTAGGTATCATCTCCATTACTCTAGAGGTATTCATCATCTATTGATATGTAACAAATCACCAAATTTAGCATCTTAAAATAACTCTCATTTATTATGTCACTGTTTCTGTTGTCAGGATTCTGGGCACAACTTAGCTGGCTCTCCTGCTGGTTCTCACAAGGCTGCATTCAGGTGTTGGCAGGGCTGTATTCTCATCTAAGGGATTGAGTGGGAAAGAAGCTACTTTAAGCTTTGGTTGTTAGTAATGTTTATTACCATGTGTCTGTATGACAAGGCCCTGGCTTTTTGTTGGCTGTTAGATAGAGGTCGTCCTCAGATCCGAGAGGCTGCCCACAGTTCTCTGCCATACAGATCTCTCCATAAGCAGTTTACAACATGACGTTTGCTTCTTTAAGACCAGCAAAAGTATCTCTTTTTCTCTATTTTTCTAAGACAGAGTCTCATATCACATAATGTCGTGAAGGGCATGACATCCTATTACCTTTGCCATATTATATTGGTTAGAAGCAAAACACAGGCCTTACCTGTACTCAAGGGAAGACGATTATACAAAGACGTGAATCACTGGTTGTCATTTCAGGATGTGTCTGCCACAGTGAAAAATTATTCCATCACCCAGCACCTGTGAATTTCATCTTATCATATTTATCCATATCCATCAGCTTCTGTCTGTTATCTCCTCAACCTTTATTATGAACTTATCCCAACCTATCATGATTTCTTACTTCAACAATTGAAGTATCTTCTTTTTTTTTTTTTTTTTTTAATTTATTTATTATTATTATACTGTAAGTTGTAGGGTACATGTGCATAACGTGCAGGTTTGTTACATATGTATACTTGTGCCTTGTTGGTGTGCTGCACCCATCAACTCGTCATTTACATCAGGTATAACTCCCAATGCAATCCCTCTCCCCTCCCCCCTCCCCATGATAGGCCCCGGTGTGTGATGTTCCCCTTCCCGAGTCCAAGTGATCTCATTGTTCAGTTCCCACCTATGAGTGAGAACATGCGGTGTTTGGTTTTCTGTTCTTGTGATAGTTTGCTAAGAATGATGGTTTCCAGCTGCATCCATGTCCCTACAAAGGACGCAAACTCATCCTTTTTTATGGCTGCATAGTATTCCATGGTGTATATGTGCCACATTTTCTTAATCCAATCTGTCACTGATGGACATTTGGGTTGATTCCAAGTCTTTGCTATTGTGAATAGTGCTGCAATAAACATACGTGTGCATGTGTCTTTAGAGCAGCATAATTTATAATCCTTTGGGTATATACCCAGTAATGGGATGGCTGGGTCATATGGTACATCTAGTTCTAGATCCTTGAGGAATCGCCATACTGTTTTCCATAATGGTTGAACTAGTTTACAATCCCACCAACAGTGTAAAAGTGTTCCTATTTCTCCACATCCTCTCCAGCACCTGTTGTTTCCTGACTTTTTAATGATCGCCATTCTAACTGGTGTGAGATGGTATCTCATTGTGGTTTTGATTTGCATTTCTCTGATGGCCAGTGATGATGAGCATTTTTTCATGTGTTTGTTGGCTGTATGAATGTCTTCTTTTGAGAAATGTCTATTCATATCCTTTGCCCACTTTTTGATGGGGTTGTTTGTTTTTTTCTTGTAAATTTGTTTGAGTTCTTTGTAGGTTCTGGATATTAGCCCTTTGTCAGATGAGTAGATTGCAAAAATTTTCTCCCATTCTGTAGGTTGCCTGTTCACTCTGATGGTAGTTTCTTTTGCTGTGCAGAAGCTCTTTAGTTTAATGAGATCCCATTTGTCAATTTTGGCTTTTGCTGCCGTTGCTTTTGGTGTTTTAGACATGAAGTCTTTGCCCATGCCTATGTCCTGAATGGTACTACCTAGGTTTTCCTCTAGGATTTTTATGGTATTAGGTCTAACATTTAAGTCTCTAATCCATCTTGAATTAATTTTCGTATAAGGAGTAAGGAAAGGATCCAGTTTCAGCTTTCTACTTATGGCTAGCCAATTTTCCCAGCACCATTTATTAAATAGGGAATCCTTTCCCCATTTCTTGTTTTTCTCAGGTTTGTCAAAGATCAGATGGCTGTAGATGTGTGGTATTATTTCTGAGGACTCTGTTCTGTTCCATTGGTCTATATCTCTGTTTTGGTACCAGTACCATGCTGTTTTGGTTACTGTAGCCTTAATGAGTTTGTCTGTACCTACTCTGGCCATTCTCCACCCTTCAGCCAGAGTTATTTCTTTGAAATGAAAAATATGTTTATTTCCCACTCTTGTTTAAATTATTCTGAGGCTTTCAAGAGCTCTTAGGAGTGGAATAAAACTCTTCAGTAAAGCTTACAACACCTTGCATTATCTGGCCATTTCCTCCCCAGTCTTGACCCTTGACTATCTCAGCTCCAACCATCTCCGTTTCTTTCAGATCTTTGTCTTCCTTTTGCCACAGGGTCTCTTTATTAATGCTTTTCCTTTCCTACCCCTCAACTTCCAGCTCACTTCTTCACATAACTGTTTTGATATCTCTGAATATAATCTCTCATTATGCCAAATTCTTCCTCTTTGAATTTACAGTAGTTCCAATCTCTCTATCCTCCACTAGACAATAACCTGTGTGAACACAGGAACATGGAGATCTGGTTTAGACTTAGCATGAAGCAATTTAATTAATTAAGTGCTTTTAATTTTTCAAAAATCTTAGCAAATGAATGTTTTACCAGAGAGTTAATTCACAAAATTGTACTCATATAGGAGACATGGCTCTTTTCAGTTGGGTTTTAAATATCAATTGAATCTAAGTGAAAACAGTACATACATGTACTATTTAGCAGTTATGTACCTCACAATTCCTTTTGGCCAGAAGTCTGGTCATAGCTTAGCTAGGTTCTTGCTCTGGTCTCTCAAGGCTGCAAACAAATACTCAGAAAACTTCAACTGAGATGAATCTCCCTTTTGATCAAGAAGTTAAGAAATTATATTCATTTGGAAAGTAGCTTGAAAAGCTACATTTTGGCATGGAAAGCAGAAAATTCATTATGTAAGAAGGAACACTTCAAAGTGAAAATTAATTCTCTTCCTCAGGGCCTCAGATATTTCCACTACCCAGTTAAAAGAATCTTTCATGCAAATTTTACTAATACATACTAAATCAAAATTATAAACCTCTAGAGTCTAGTGACAGTTTCTACTATTTATGCTAATATATACATATTAAAGAGCAAATTAAGTTAAAATATCTAAATAAGTCATCTTCAATATTATTTTTTTCTTAACAGTTAAGGAGTAAAACCTTTTAAATATCCTAATGATTTTTAATGAGTATAGATTTTTTATATCTGTGCAACCCTACATTTTCAAATTTGTAACATTAAAATCAAATAAGGTATCTCCATTATTTAATTGGCACTTTTGTTACTGTGTTATTTCAGTGTGTAAGGTTACTGTTTGTAAGGCATATACTTTGATTCTAATTAAAATTAATAAATAAACATAAATTGACCTATATGCATAGCAGAACAGATTCACTTATCTCTCGTATTACATTTTATCTTACACGCCTTTTACATCCTGTTCTAACATTATACACATTGTAAGAACCTAATATCTAGTTCTTGAACAAATACATATGTAAGGTTTTATTTTAGGGTGTTACAACAAATTAGGCAACAAACATATTTTGAACTTAAACAGAAAAATCTCTTTCTAGGGAGTAGTGAATGAGAGCAAGACACCAACTGTGAGACTTTGGGCCAGTTACTCAAATTTTTCAATCTGTATTTTTCTCATCTAGTACCTATGTAAGCCATTATTGAGAGGATAGAATTAGATCGGGCACACAAGTGCTTAATAGAATGCCTCCTTCATGCTGAGCATATTCAAGAAATGTTAACAATTGCTCTTTACTCTTCATAGAAACTCATCATCATTTTTCTGAAATGTCCTCCTCAGTACCACAACATGCTTGCTTGTCATGAAATTACTGGGGGCTTGCTGGCTAGTATTCTGAATCTTAACAGAAACATTTGTTCTTGTAAAAAAAAAAAATGGAGGTTTAAAAAAAAAAAAATAAACTATGTTATGAAAGAACAGGAGAACATTGTAAGAATTTATCTGTGACCTCTTTCTGATAACTGCATTTTTCATCACAAGGTTAGTTTATGTAGGTATTGGCAATGAAGAAGCAAAAGAAGATGGGACCTTATTAATCTTTTTGGATATCACTTTTATCATGTAACTCCCCTTTTCCAAAAGCTCCTAGTAACTTTCTGTTGTTTAGAGGATAGTGAGTAAGCCAGAATTAGAGAGCAAAGGCCCTTCCATAATCACGCTTCTTCCATTCCTTTCAACTAAATGTCTATTCCCCTCACACACACTGCCCAGCAGAACTGGTCTGCTCTCCATTTCACCAAAACTGCATGACTCTTCTCAGTTTTATACTTCTATTTATGTTTTTCTTCTTGCCTGGCATGACCCCTCTGTTTTCGAATTTATCAGGTCTTTATAGCTTCTTATAATTGCTTTTCTCGACATTGTATGATTGAAAACAAGGGATATTCTATGATGTTGTTATATAAAGAAAAGAATTGATTGGAAAAGGGTAGTTAAATGGGTCTAGTCTCCTCAGACCTTGAAGGGAATGACTGATATTCTCCTGGTTGACAAATGACGTGATCTCCACTTTAGGCTTACAAGTGGCGGTAGGTGGATATCACCCCAACTTTTTCCCCTTTGGTCCTGTTTCCTGACTCAGAGCCCCATCCACAATTTGGATGAATGCACTTTGGATGAACAATTCTTGGGATCTGGCAGATCATTGATTAAGCTTATTGATTTCTAGTACAGTTGTAATTTTCCATTTTGTTGTATCTTATAAATTAATGGAATAGGGTAGATCAGAAGGTACTAGATAGATCATTTTCATCTAACAAACACTGAAGGCTTTTCCATCTGTGTATTTAATTCTAATCCTCAGAATTCTTCTAACCATTTTTTGAGCCCATGAGACCCTCCTTCCTATATTTTCAAACTCGTTCTATTTGCCGAATATTTCCTACACATGTTCATGCCTCTTTGTTTGAAAAGAAAAAAAAGGCAAAGTTTTTTCCTGTGTATTCCTCTAGCTCATACTTATGGTTCATGTAGCATTCTCTGTCTACTCTCTTAATGTTTCATAATGTGGTAGGCATCATGGAAAGATGGCTAGATTCTCCTTTAGTTTGAGGCACTAATTCTCCAGCTAACAGGATGATATTGGCTGCTATCGTCACACTCCCTGTCCCTGAATTTGCTCTTTTTTTCTTATCTGAAATGCCATATCTACACACATTATATTGAAATACTCATTACTTTCAATACTCTCAAATTGCTACCAATTTCTATTTCCAAGTATGTGAATTCATACCATCTCTTGTACAACATAGTGTTTTTCTTTTTTAAATAAAATCACCGTGTACTATAGTACATTGTAATTATCGATTTGCATTCTTGCCTTCTTCACTAGAGTGTGTGTTTGGGATCCTGAGGGCTGTAATTTATTTATCTTGGTATTCTCAGCTTTTAGAATAGTATGTGGCATGTAATAGATATCAAATGAATGTTCATTGAATGTGTAAATGAATGAATGTAGGGGTAGAAGAGCCTGAGAGAAGGGAATAGAATCAGGAGATATTTAGGTATTAGATTTGATAAAGCTTCATAACTGAGGGAGAGAGAAGAGCTATCCAGCAGGGGCACTTGTGTGACAGTCAGGTAGAAATGCTTAGAAGAATCCCAGAAATATGAGACTAAAACTTGTAGAGGAAGAGTGGAACCCAAACACTCAGATTTAGGAGACTTCAATGTATTAGTGCCTTTTTCCAGTGATTGTCTGGCACTTAAATGCTGGAGTTTGTCCTCATTGGAAAATATTTGCTTCATGGCTTTAATTATTTCAGCTAAGATCTGTAATAATTTAAAAAAAAATCTATCGGATATCTCCACTTGAACTCATTAAAAAATATATTTATTGAGTACCTATCATGTGCCAATAACTTTTCTTTGTGAGAAAAGCAGACAATATTTTCATGAATTTGACTTTCCATTAGGAATGTAGGCAATCAACAAATAAATACAGCATAATATAATGTTAAGCAGTGATAAGTATTTTGAAGAATATAAAGGCGTTTGAGTGGTTAGAAAAGGACAGAGTAATAAACTAGATAGGTTCATCAGGGAAGATGTCCCTAATAAAATGACACTGAGCATGAGAGCAAGCTCTACAGATAAGAGTGTCTGGTGGCAGGATGTTCCGGGAAGAAGGAGGAGTGTGTACAGAGCCCTGAGATGGGAATGTACTTGGCTCATTTGAGGAATGGCAAGGAGGACAGTGAGAGGCGCATAGTTAGAGATGTCATCAGAGAGTTTGAAGAGTAAGTGGAAAACAAAACCTTGGAGGCAATGCAAAAGACATTGGATTTTATTCTGTGTGAGATAGATGGTTATTGAAGAGTTTTGAGCCAATCAGTGACACAATCTGAATTAAGTTAAAAGGATCACTCTGGCTGCAACATTGGGAATCAACTGTAAAGGGACAAGAGAGAAAGCAAGAAGGCCAATTAAGAGACTGTTGCAATAATCCTGAAGAGAGGTGGTGGTGGTTCAGATTAAGAGAAAATCTGAAGCAGAGGAAATGCTGAGCAGTGTGGTCAGGTCAGCTCATGGGAATATTTTGTGGTTTGAGTCAATATGGTTTGCTCATAGATTGGGTGAGAAGAGATAATGATCATTTCTGGGTTTTGGTCTTGAATATCCTACAGTAACCTTGAAGTCATTACATCCTAAATTAAAATCATGTCATTCTCTCCAGATTTCACTCTCCCTCCAATATTTAAATTTCAGTGTATGGCATCACCATCTGCTGCCCAGTGTCTCAAGAAAGAGGCCAATATCTCTACCTTCTTATTTTATCTCTTACCAATTTATTTCTCTTTCTGGGACTAACCAAACACTTCTTAAGGCCTGCTACCTTTGCCACCTTGATGATTCCAAATGCATTCAGTTCTATTCATCCACTATTTTATTTCAGGCCATTGAACTATCTTGCCTGGATAAATAATCCAGCTTCTTTACTTGCCTTCAAAATGTCTCCGTGTCAGTCCATTATCCGAAACAATCTTCCCAAAACTCAGTGAAGCAGTGCAATGACTTCTAGACCCTCTGTGATATGGTAGAAGCTTTCCTGTCTTCTCTCTTGCTAGATCCTTCAAGCTCCAGATAATCACTTGTATCTCTGCCAGCATCATGTTCTCTTACACCCAGTCCTTTCCATGGGTTTTTTTCCTCTGCCTCATAGGTTCTCTTCCAGTCCTTTCCTGGCAATAAATGTGACTTATCTTTTTGGTGTCCGTTTAGTCATATAAACAGCTTGAAATGCCTTCCTTGGTTTATTTTTAGAATATACTGCATCATATACAACAGACTATGTTTTTATTTTGTAAACATTGACTAGCATAGTATGGATTTCCAAAGAAAGTACTGAATGCTATTGTACATATGTATTGAATTGTTTATTTTCTCTCAAATCTGTGCTGATAGTTTAGCTCATTTATGGTAAAGTTAGTTGACTGTTTAGATCCTGGTATTGTGGTTTAATCATTGCTGAAATACAGTCATCTGAGTGGCTACCATAATACAAATTTTTAATCCTGAACTTCAAGAGTTATTTTAGAAAGCTGTTGTGAAACTGATGTTTTAATATCTATTTTATTTTCTATGTATGTAGGAAGAAGCTGAAGATCCCTTGCTCAGCTCCACTTGCTAACTCACTTTTTAGATACAATCCTTTTTTTTTTTCTTGGCAAACAAGTGAGGTGCAAGGAAAAGGTAGTCAGAGAGAGGAATACAGCATGTTCTCTCCATACCTAGTAGGTAACACATCAAATCTGCGAGCTCAAGGAAGGAAACGGAATTACACACAAGCAAACTTAATTAAAAGAGAAGATTTTCCATTTTGTAATATGGTACACAATTTTGAAACATTAATCTCTTGTTTTAAAAACAGTATTTAAAGATAGTATGAGAAAAATATATGTAACGTGAGAGAAGAAATTGTGTAAATTAACAACTTGAATTATTTTTTCAGATTATAATTACTAATTTTTAAAATGCATGTGAGTTACCAAAGCTGGTCACGCATTCATTGAAAATATTTCTATTAAGTCCACAAGGGATTTGTACTTCCAGATGTTTGCTTTGGAATGGGATTACACTGACAGCACAAAAATATTGACAATATATCTGGAACTATGATCATAGTGTTTCAAAATTTGAAATGCCAAGTGTAGCAAATATATAGCATTATATTTATTTCATATTTCTTTCAAAAATATTATACATTTTATATGTAAGATACAGATATTTCCTGAAATTGTCAAGTGAAACAATTTTAAGTTACTTTAAAATAATATAGGTACTCTCCTGCTATGATGATATTTTCTGGACAGTATCATTTGTAGAGATCGTATGCAAAAAAAGTTATGTAGTTATGCCACAAGCCACTTTTACTTTTTTCTTAACTATAAGACTCTTCATCTAAATAGTAATGTCTATTAAGCCATTCAATACATATTGAGTATCTCCTATGTAACAGACAATGGTCCAAGCACAAAGATTTACCCATTAACAGAATAAAGTATTTGCTTTTGTGGAGGTTACTCTGTAGAGGGGAAGGAGACAAGAGGGAATTAGTCAATGCATTTTGTGTTAGATGATAAATGCAATGGAGAAGAGGGGAGTATGCTATCATTATTTCATAATGCCATCAGGCAAAGCTAATTGATATGATGATAGTTAGAAATGAAAGGGAAGTGAAGAAGAAAGCAGAGCTGATCTGGCAGAGAACACACTCAAGGCAGAGTGAAAACATGTGCAAAGACTTTGAGGTTGATGTGCTTCAAGGAGTCCTAGCGTGGATAAGCAAGAGAGCTGGTAAGAAATGAGATCCGAGACTGAGTGTGGAAGTCAATGATGGTACAGACTCTGTAGGGTCTCCAATGTCAATATACAAACTTTGGATTTTATTTAGTTTAAGACTGGAATTTTTAGATGGTTTTAAGCAGAGAAAAAAAAATCTATATTTTAAAAGTATGACTATGGCTGCTGAGTTGAGAGGCAGAGGAGGAAGTAGGAAGATCAATTAAAAGACTAGTTTTATAATCTCGTCCATATGAGGATGACTTAGACCATGAGTGACAGGAGGGTAGAAATAGCAAGAAGTGGCCATATTGCAGGCATATTTTGAAAATAGCATGAAATTTCCTAGTGTATTGGATTTTAAATGCTAGTAAAAGAAATAAATCATGCATGCTTCAAAATTTTTGCCTTTATACTTCTGGCATTTATATATTTATACATAAATTTCTTTATACATTTTGTGTTAGTGTATAATGCATAATTTTAAGTGTTTCTTGAAGTGTGAAACAAAGTATGTGGTAACTTTGCCAGTTTTCAGTATTTTAGCTTGTGGTTCAAAAATTTGTTTTTCAATTCCACTCCAGGGAACTAGGCACTGATATAATTTTCAACTTACAATTATCCTTCTAAATTTAATTATCTTTTAAAACCTACAGAGGAAGACCCCAAAGATTATCCTAGACTGTAGCAACTGATCGTCAATTATTCAATATCCATTCTGCCCTTTTTTGAAAATAGATTTCTGATTTGGTCAAGGTGGCAATGTTCCTAGCTAAAACTACAAATTTTCCCACCAGCCTCCCTTGCATCTCGGTGTGGCTGTGTGACCCATTTCTGACTGATAAGATATAATTTGTTAATGGGGCTCTAGGAAAGATTTTTTAAGAGTCATGCATGACATGATGCATCTCCTTATTCCCTTTGCCTCTTCTTGCTACTTAGACTTGAGCCATAGAGAAGCAAAATTCATCTTAACATCTCAAGTGAGTATTTTATGTATTGTAGATTTTGGCTCTTTTGGAAATGACTTATTACAGCTTAATACTTTTTCTATTTTTTAAATAAGACAAATTAGCATGTAGAAGGATGCAGCATTCTTCTAGGTTCTTTACTAAGTATTGGGGAAAAAACTGTCAGAAGGGAATGTGATACTAAAAAGTGGAAAGTAGTCCATTATAATCTTCTTGACTTTTAAAAAAATTTCTTTGCACCATTCTAGCATGTATAACTGGAAAGCCAAAAGTGTCTTGCATTGTTCACTTTTCTATAGTGTCAAGTAGAGTTAGGATTGCCTTCTGCTATTTTGTAATCATCATGTGGCCTTGATCCAGTTGACTAATCAAGCTAAGCCTCAGTTTCCTCATTTGCAAAATAAGATTAATAGTTATTTTCTCACAAATTAGTGAGGAGTAAATGACATACTATAGGTAAATTATATAAATCCCATTAAATCCTAGAGTCTATGTCTAGCACATGGTAAGATTCAATTACATGTTAACTACTGTTATTGTGGTTGTTATTATTTCTGTTGATATTTATGAATCTATGTGTTATTTATTAGAGCAGTGAAATGTTTTGGAAATTAAATTTGAGTTGCACACATTGTTCATAAAAGCAGGAAGAAAACTCTGCAAAGCTAGTGGTGACTGTAGATCACCAGAGGTGACTGCCAAGAAGGTACAAAGGACCTCCCACAAAGAAAAAGCTTGTGGCTAGCTAAGAACTTTCTCTGACCTTTTTGTTCTCATTACTTTAATGTCACCAGGCCACACATCTCAATACTAAAAACATCTTGATAATTTACTGTTTTTTGTGTGTGTCTATTTCCCATCTAACAATATCTCAGCCTTATGTATACTAAACTTTATTGAATTCCTTCTAAGTATTGTCTCCATTTGAAAAGATTTTCACCTGCTCTACTGTAATCTGAGTTGGGCAATCTCACATGCATGTCTGCAGAACGGGATTTAAGAACTCGTTAGAAATATTAAATCCAGAGGAAAGCACAGGTGCAGGACTTCTGGCTTCAATTTCATTTGCATAATAGTAGCTGGGTAATTGAAGCTGTCAGTGGTTACCTGGCTAAGTACAAAAGATAAAAATACTGTATTCAAGCATGTTTCCCTAAAAAGTTGAATGAATGTTGTTAACATTTACTAGTAAACACAGGTGTGGAATTCTAGGATTCCTTTTTATAAATTCTTTTACTGGGATGTTCCAATCTCTTCTTTAAACCTTATTTTTGACTCCTCTAGCTAGAAAAAAGTTTTTGCCAGTAAATCCCTTTTTCTTTTCAGGGTGGGTACCTTTTGCAATTTTAATTATAGAAGAGCCTTAACTGTTGGCAAAACAAAACTATTTGGTTTCCTGCCTCAGGGAAAGTTTAAAAAAGGATTGCAGAAAATTGTATGCACTAAATATCTAAGATCCAGTTATTTCTCAAAGACATTTAAAGTTTGAAAAAAAAAAAATTACAAAGCCCTGTAACAATAATTTAGCAATACATATCAAAAGTCTTTTAATGCAAATTAATTTTACATCACTTAGTATACATGCTCCAAGGATGTTCATCAGAATTATTCATTAACAAAAAATACCTGGGAAACCTTCCACAGTGAAATATAGAATCCCACATATAGTTACATAGTAAGCTGTCCTTTAAAGTAGTGTTGTAAAAGAAAAAACAGTTTCATGGGAATATATTCTGGATCTCTTAAGTAAGAAATAAAGACAACAAATATGATAGGCTCATAATATTATGTACAAATAGTAGGAATATACATAAGCATTGATTGGATCCAGTACCATGCTCAGAGTTATCAGGCAACTACTCTGATCATTAGAATAGAACACTGTGATTAATTAATGATATCTACCTCTGTAAAATAAACTAACATCTACAATGCTATATACTTAAGATTCTTGTAAAAAAACTGAAAAAGTGATTATTTCTGGGAGGTGGAACTAAAGGGGATTTTATTTTTCTTATTTTTTGTTTATCTTTATTTCTATCTTTGATAAAATCAATTTCTTATTTTTATAACATTGAAAAAGAACAACAAAATATTTTTAAAGAATCTTTCCTTAAAAACATAAGTTATCTACAAACATAACAAACAGAACTCATTTTGTGAAAAAAAATCAACCAAAATTTTCCTATTATATTTTTAAGGTTTGGAAAATTCAGATAACTTTTCCCACATATTTCTATATAGAGATATTTCATCTCATCTAGCTTTTGACAGTTTATGCTGGAATATGCTTAGTTATATTTACTTAGATACAATGCACAATTAATCTTGATAACTGGAAACAAAATTCCTTCTTAACATTTTGATAACTTTTTTAGAGCTGAACAAATTTACTTTTGTTTCATTTATCTACAGAAATGAGAAAATTTAGTGTAGCAGTAAATTGGATATAAAAATAAGATTTTGAATTTTCTACTATATGTTTAAAGTATAAAGACGTATGTTTAAAGTATAAAGACATTTTCTTCTTGTTTCAGAAAGTAAATGATAAACCCATATGACACTAGAAATGTCACTAAAATTAATTTTCATTTATTAACACTTGTATAGGACAAAGATATTTTATGAGTCACACTGAAATATTATAATGGCATCAGCCAATTTACAGAGTGTAAATGAATTTGCTTGTCAGCATTTTTAATTGTACATACATTTTTCCCTTTTTGTAAAATGTAAGAATAATTGAAATGATTGAGCAATAGGAATAACTGAAGATGAATTCATATAATATGAAAGAATCTTCAAGCTTCTAAATTTGATAGAGTGTGTACTTGATTTCTGAATAATAATAGTAATAAAGATTAAAAGACAACAGTCATCCCACCCCTCTGCATGACAGAGAGAAGAGACTCAGAGTTTAGCAATTTGTGTGTGTGCCTACTCCATTAAGAAGAATCATCTTCAATCTGGATAGGACAAGGCACTCATCATAAAAATATAGTAAGATAAGTGGGAAACTAGTTCCCATTTCTCAGACCTAACAACTTACCTGATAGGAGGTTACACAGAATGATCATTTTGTTTTCAGAGTTCTTTAAGAATGGGAAAAATACCATGACACCTGAAAGGAGACCTTTCCCTCTGTAGCAGGACGAGCCATAGACAAAACTACTCAGACACTGAGTTAAAGAAGGAAGGGGTTTATTTGGCCGGGGGCATCAGCAAGACTCCTGTCTCAAGAGCCGAGCTCCCAGAGTGAGCAATTCCTGTCCCTTTTAAGGGCTCACAACTCTAGGGGTGTGCGTGAGAGGGTCGTGATCAATAGAGCAAGCAGCGGATATGTGACTGGAGGCTGCATGCACCAATAATTAGATCGTAAAAAAACAGGATAGGGATTTTCACAGTGCTTTTCTATACAATGTCTGTAATCTATAGATAACATATCCAATTAGGTCAGTGGTCGATCTTTAGCTACCAGGCCCAGGGTGTGGCGCTGGGCTGTCTGCTTGTGGATTTCACTTCTGCCTTTTAGTTTTAACTTTTTCTTTCTTTGGAGGCAGAAATTGGGCATAAGACAATGTGAGGGGTGGTCTCCTCCCTTACCTCATTTTCCCAATGGGAAAAAGTATTTAATTTCACACTAGACTGAAGAGCTTCATGTCACTCTCTAGCCGTGTTTCTGGAGGGATAAATAAACAGCTGATTGGTGAACATTTAGTGAGAGAAGATGTTAACATTGAAAGAGAACCTAGATTCTCAGGTACAGAAATCTCAAAAAACTCTCTTCCTGTTTTTGATAAATTTACTAGCTTGGCAGTCACTCATTTGCTTTGTGCTTTAACTGGGTATGACTGAACCTTGCTCATACCTTGGGCAATTAAGTAAAAATAGCTTTAGGGTTTGTTAAGATCAGTATGTGCCAATAGCATGGTGTAATTATTTAGAAGTGTATAGCGCAAATTATCCTTGTATCCTCAGTTGGCCACCTCTAGAGTATAGTGCTAGAATGTGAAAACTATGTTTCGTAGAAAATACACAGTAATTGTAGTATATTCAAAGGAGGGTCATCAAGCTAGGGAGAGATCTGGAACCACTGTGTGTGTTGAAGATGTTAAGGAACTGACAATATTTAGCATAAAGAAGTGAAGACTAAGGAGGTCACATCATAGCTATCCACAAATAGTTGAAGATCTGTCTGATGGTTAACATAATATTGAGGCTTAAGAAAATAGAAGCAGCACTGGGTGGTAGTTATAGGGTGGATATTTCAACTCAGTGAAGGAACCATTTTATAATAATTAGAACTGCTCAGTAATGGAAGAAAGTGCCTTTACAACTTCCCTACCATTGAAAATATTTCAGTAGAATCTGAATTACTGCCTTTCAAGAATGTCACTAAGTGGATTCCAGTAGTGGATAGGAACCCTTTATATGCTCTGATGTAATAAGTCTGTTATTTATCTCTACATCTGCATAATTACTCCACCGGTAACTCTAAATCAGAGTCTATACGTATTGTTTGAAAACAATCTTGAGCAAAAGGAACAAAGCTGGAGGCATCACATTACCTGACTTCAAAATCTACTACAAAACTAATAATCACGAAAGCAGCATGATACTACCATAAAAAAAGATGTAAAAATCAATGGAACAAAATGGAGAGCCCAGAAATAAATCCATACACTACAGTCAATTGATTTTCAACAAAGGTGCCAAGAACATGAAGTGAGGAAAGGGTAGGTCCCTTCAAAGAATGTTGGTGAGAAAACTGAATATCTACAGAAGAATGAAATTGGACTTTCATCTCACATCATGTAAAAAAAATCAACTCAAAATGAAATAAGACTTAAATTTGAGACCTGTAACTATAAAATGATTCAAAGGAAACATAGATAACAAGCTTCTTTACATTGGTCTGGGCAATGAATTTTTTGTATATGACCCTAAAACACAGGCAGCAACAGCAAAATAGACAAATGGGATTGCAGCTTCAGCACAGCGAAGAAAATCAACATAGTAAAGACATCCTACAGAATGGGAGAATGGGAGAATGGGAGAAAATGATTGCAAACCATACATCTGACAAACAATTAATATAAAAGGAACTCAAACACTTCAATTGCAAGGAAAGGAAATATATAATCTGGTTAAAAAATGAGCAGTGGAGCTAAATATTTTTCGAAGGAAGATATATACAAAAGCCAACAGGAAAAAAATGCTCAACATCATTAATCATCAGGGAAATGCAAATTAAAAGGTCAATGCAGTATCACTTCACAAGTCTAGAATGACTGTTTTTGAAAAGACAAGATAAGTATTGATGAGGATGTAGAGAAAAAGGGACCCTCATTCACTGTTGATGAGAATATAAATGGGTACAGCCATTATTATCAAAAATAGTATAGAGTTTCCTCAAAAAAATTAAAGATAGAACTACCATATGATCCAACAATCCACTTCTGGGTGTGCATCCAAAGGAAATGATATAAATGTCAAAGAAGTGTCTCCATCCCCATGTCTACTGTAGCATTATTCATAATAGCCAAGCTGTGGAATCAACCTGTGTCTACTAGTGCATGAATAAATAAAGTAAATGTGGTGTGTATATACAACAGATTACTATTTAGCCTTAAAAAAAGAAAATTCTGTCATTTGCAACAGCATGGATGAACCAGAAGGGCATTATGTTAAGTGAAATAAGGCAGACACAGAAAGGCAAATTCTCGTGATCTCAGTCATATGTGGAATCTAAAAGAGTTGAGCTTGTAGAACAGAGAGTTGAATGGTGGTTGCCAGACACTGAGGTGGGAGGGATAGGGAGATGTTAGTTAAAAGGTATAAAGATTCAGTTAGGATGAATAAATTCTGGACATACATTGTATAGCATGGTGACTGTAGTTAATAATGTATTGTAGACATAGACGTTGCTAAGAGATTAGATCTTAACTGTTCTCTCCAAAAAAAAAAAAAAAAAAATGTGGTGTGATTAATATATTAATTAGATTGATTTAACCATTTCCCTAAATGTACATATATCAAAACATCATGTTGTACACTGAAAATGTATAAATTTTTTGTCAGAAATAAAATATTTTAATACTCTGAAATTTGTCATATGAAGACTGCAGTCATGTGCCACATAATCAGCTTTCAGTCAATGACGGACTGCATAAACCATGGCCCATAAGATCATCATGGAGCTGAAAAATTTCGGTCTCCTAGTGACATCGTAGCTTTTGTAACATAGCTATTGCACCATTACTGGGGTGTCTATAAGTAAGTCTGCAGATGTAACAAACCTGCAATGCTAGTTATTTCAAAAGCAAAAATAAAAGTTAAATCTTAAAAAAATATATGAAGTCTTATAGAAAGAAAGATATTTTTATACTTTTGTACAATGTTTCTCTTTTAAGCTCAGTGTTATTTAAAAAGAGTTAAAAAGTTTTAAAAAATAGTTTACAAGTTAAAAAGTTACAGCAAGCTAAGGTTAATTTATTATTGAAGAGATAAAATTTTAAAAATAAATCTATTATAGCTTAACTGTACAGTATATGTAAGTCTATAGTATTATACAAGAATGTTTCTAGGCCTTCACATTCACTTACCACTTACTCACTCACTGACTCACCGAGAGCAACTTCCCGTTCTATAAACTTCATTCATGGTGAGTGCGCTATGCAGGTGTACCATTTTTTATCTTTTATACTGTGTTTTTACTGTACATTTTGTATGTTTAGACATGTTTAAATACATAGATACTTACCATTGTGTTAAAATTGCCTCCAGTATTTCAGTACAGTAACATGCTGTGGAGGTTTGTCACCTAGGAGAAATAGGTTATACCCTGTAGTCTAGGTGTGTAGTAGGCTATACCATCTAGGTTTGTGTAAGTGTGTTCTATGATGTTTGCATGATGAACTTGCCTAACTATGCATTTCTCAGAATATATACCCGTAAAGTGATGCAAGACAGTATTTCATTAACCAAAGTTAGTAAAAGAGTGCTACATCTTCCCCAACTCTCAGGTTAAGCTACTTTAAAACCTTTTTTTTTTTTTAATTATACTTTAAGTTCTAGGGTACATGTGCACAACGTGCAGGTTTGTTACATATGTATACATGTGCCATGTTGGTGTGCTGCACATTAACTCATCATTTACATTAGGTATATCTCCTAATGCTATCCCTCCTCCCTGGCTCCTCCCCACAATAGCCTCCAGTGTGTGATGTTCCCCTTACTGTGTCCAAGTGGTCTCATTGTTCAATTCCCACCTATGAGTGAGAACATGTGGTGATTGGTTTTCTGTTCTTGTGATAGTTTGCTGAGAATGATGTTTTCCAGCTGCATCCATGTCCCTACAAAGGACACAAACTCATCCTTTTTTATGGCTGCATAGTATTCCATGGTGTATATGTGCCACATTTTCTTAATCCAGTCTGTCACTAATGGACATTTGGATTGATTCCAAGTCTTTGCTATTGTGAATAGTGCTGCAATAAACATACATGTGCATGTGTCTTTATAGCAGCATGACTTATAATCCTTTGGGTATATCCCCAGTAATGGGATGGCTGGGTCAAATGGTATTTCTAGTTCTAGATCCTTGAGGAATCACCACACTGTTTTCCACAATGGTTGAACTAGTTTACAGTCCCACCAACAGTGTAAAAGTGTTCCTATTTCTCCACATCCTCTGCAGCACCTGTTCTTTCCTGATTTTTTAATGATTGCCATTCTAACTGGTGTGAGATGGTATCTCATTGTGGTTTTGATTTGCATTTCTCTGATGGCCAGTGATGACAAGCATTTTTTCATGTGTCTATTGGCTGTGTGAATGTCTTCTTTTGAGAAGTGGCTGTTCATATGCTTTGCTCACTTTTTGATGGGGTTGTCTGTTTTATTCTTATAAATTTGATTGAGTTCTTTATAGGTTCTGGATATTAGCCCTTTGTCAGATAAGTAGATTGCAAAAATTTTCTCCCATTCTGTAGGCTGCCTGTTCACTCTGATGGTAGTTTCTTTTGCTGTGCAGAAGCTCTTTAGTTTAATTAGATCCCATTTGTCAATTTTGGCTTTTGCTGCCATGGCTTTTGGTGTTTTAGACATGAAGTCCTTGCCCATGCCTATGTCCTGAATGGTATTACCTAGGTTTTCTTCTAGGGTTTTTTTTGGTTTTAGGTCTAACATTTAAGTCTCTAATCCATCTTGAATTAATTTTTGTATAAGGAGTAAGGAAAGGATCCAGTTTCAGCTTTCTACTTATGGCTAGCCAATTTTCCCAGCACCATTTATTAAATAGGGAATGCTTTCCCCATTTCTCGTTTTTGTCAGGTTTGTTGAAGATCAGATGGCTGTAGATGTGTGGTATTATTTCTGAGGGCTCTGTTCTGTTCCATTGCTCTATATCTCTGTTTTGGTACCAGTACCATGCTGTTTTGGTTACTGTAGCCTTGGAGTATAGTTTGAAGTCAGGTAGCATGATGCCTCCAGCTTTGTTCAGTTTGCTTAGGATTATCTTGGCAATGTGGGGTCTTTTTTGATTCCATATGAACTTTAAAGCAGCTTTTTCCAATTCTGTGAAGAAAGTCATTGGTAGCTTAATGGGGATGGCATTGAATCTACAAATTACCTTGAGCAGTATGGCCATTTTCACAATATTGATTCTTCCTATCCATGAGCATGGAATGTTCTTCCATTTGTTTGTGTCCTCTTTTATTTCACTGAGCAGTGGTTTGTAGTTCTCCTTGAAGAGGTCCTTTACATCCCTTGTAAGTTGGATTCCTAGGTATTTTATTCTCTTTGAAGCAATTGTGAATGGAAGTTCATTCATGATTTGGCTCTCTGTTTGTCTGTTACTGGTGTATAAGAATGCTTGTGATTTTTGCACATTGATTTTGTATCCTGAGACTTTGCTGAAGTTGCTTATCAGCTTAAGATTTTGGGTTGAGACAATGGGGTTTTCTAAATATACAATCATGTCATCTACAAAGAGGGACAATTTGACTTCTTCTTTTCCTAACTGAATACCCTTGATTTCTTTCTCTTGCCTGATTGCCCTAGCCAGAACTTCCAACACTATGTTAAATAGGAGTGGTGAGAGAGGGCATCCCTGTCTTGTGCCAGTTTTCAAAGGGAATGCTTCCAGTTTTTGCCTATTCAGTATGATATTGGCAGTGGGTTTGTTATAAATAGCTCTTATTATTTTGAGGTACGTTCCATCAATACTGAATTTATTGAGAGTTTTTGGCATGAAGGGCTGTTTAATTTTGTCAAAGGCCTTTTCTGCACCTATTGAGATAATCATGTGCTTTTTGTCTTTGGTTCTGTTTATATGCTGGATTACATTTATTGATTTGCATATGTTGAACCAGCCTTGCATCCCAGGGATGAAGCCCACTTGATCATGGTGAATAAGCTTTTAGATGTGCTGCTGGATTTGGTTTGCCAGTGTTTTATTGAGGATTTTTGCATCGATGTTCATCAGGGATATTGGTCTAAAATTCTCTTTTTTTGTTATATCTCTGTCAGGTTTTGGTATCAGGATGATGTTGGCCTCGTAAAATGAGTTAGGGAGAATTGCCTCTTTTTCTATTGATTGGAATAGTTTCAGAAGGAATGGTACCAACTCCTCCTTGTACCTCCGTGGGCCTGAGACCCTCTGGGCCAGGTGTGGGATATAATCTTCTTGTGTGCCATTTGCTAAGACCCTTGGTAAAGCACAGTATTAGGGTGGGAGTTACCCGATTTTCCAGGTGTTGTGTGTCTCAATTTCCCTTGACCAGGAAAAGGAATTCCCTTCCCCCTTGCGCTTACCAGGTGAGGCGATGCCTCGCCCTGCTTCAGCTCTCGCTGGTCGGACTGCACTCCTGGAGCTGTGCCAACTGTCTGACACCCCCCAGTGAGATGAACCTTGTACCTCAGTTGAAAGTGCAGAAATCACCCGTCTTCTGTGTTGCACATGCTGGAAGCTGGAGGCTGTGAGCTGTTCCTGTTCGGCCATCTTGGGTGCGCCCCCCTAAAACTTGTTTTATTAACAGTAAAGTTAACATTTCTTGTTAATAATTCCTTAATAGGTTTTTAGTTGGCTTCCCGGCTCCAAGGTCATCTTCACACTCAAGAGTTAATTCTAAAGATTAATGATGGTTTCCTCAGGGAAGTCTGCTAAATCGGAATTTGTATACAATTTGTCCCACTAAATTAAATTAATCAAAACAGTTTCCACTAGTAAAAGTATCTCATTTACCTAGTAGATATATTGGTCATTTTTCACGTTTGTAGCTATACAACATTTGGAATATTCACCTTATATTTGGAGAGTTCCTCAGGTTATACATCTTGCCCTCCTGTTCTAAAATTTGTACCCTGTATTTTGTTTTAATCAAGTATAAAACAGTGTCAAATATGGAGACAACTGCCTTTGAAAGAAAAATTAATTACTTACATTTCCCAGGAGAAGGGGACATGTCATGCCACACAGAACCACATGGGGAAGCACCAGGTTGGTCAGGAGGCAGGAGCATGAGTGAAAGGACAGCATGGCCCAGAGTGTTTATTGTGTTTTTCATGGGAAAGTCAAGGCAGGGGAAGAGAAATAGCTTAGGATTGGCTAGTTTGAATAATGCCAATGGGCTCTGGATTGTAGGGCCTTTAGTTTTCTGGTGCTTGGCTCTAGGTGATTTAGGCTGATTCTGGGCAGAGGTGATATTGGCTTAGTATGTGAGAGTTAAATACAGGAAGCAGGTTGGGGGTATGGAGTTGGAATTTGTTGGATAATTTGTAATATGATTTTCATATTACTGCTAAAACTAGATAATAGAACAGATGTAAACAACCTTAGCAGTTAGCTTGGCCCTGTAATTAATGGATGCCAGGCAGAAAACTATAGAATCTAAGAAAACAGATTTTGAATACCTCCCCAAAGTAGAAAATGAAGGTTATTCTCTTAGCCTGTCTTGCTGCCAGGGCATAAATATAGGACTGTGGCGTGAATAATCAATGTATTTGCGGGAGATTTGGATTTAGAGGTGTCCAAGGTGAGAGAAGCAAGCCGACTGAGAATGCTTCTTTCGGTTAGCAGAGCATTTAGTTCCTGGGGCCAGCAGCAGAGAATCTGAAATCTAGTTTTAGTATTTTGTGTAAAAACTGTGGCATCTGTAAAAGCTGCAGTGTCTTAGCAAAGTGCACAGGCAATTGTGTTTTTGCCAAAGGAATTAATTCAGTAGGCTGAGCATTTTCTAAATGCTGTAGCTTGTGAGTCTGGCTTTATGGCCTTCTTGGAAGTTTTGTGAGCTCCTTAAGATGTTTCAATAAGTTTCCTTTATGCTTAACCTATTCAGAGTAGATTCTGTTGTTTGCAACTAAGAACATTGAGGTATGCAGTGAATTTCTGGAGTCTAATTTTTCCTGAATTTCATTTTAATAAACAGGATACACAATAGATGAAAATATTCTTTAACCATTTTAGAATTAATAAAATGTCCCCAGTTTGAGAAATCAGTAGCTATTCTATTGTTTGATGAAGTAAAGAAATTGTAAGCAGTTTAAGTAAATAGTGTTACAAGAGTACGTAAATTCAATACCCCAAACAAGGGCAGAAAACAACAGTAGGCAAATTAGCTTGTAAACTACAATGATAAATGTAGAGTTTCATGACTATTCTGATGACACAGAGATTTACAGGAAAATTATTCTTTATAATGAGCCCCTTTAGCTAGAAACCAAAACAAAGTCTGTTTGCACATAAAGAGAGGAAAGGCAGAGTTGGTGATCATACGTCAGGATATCCAGTGTGTTTCTACACATGGATAGCAAGTTAAAAAACCTCTCATTCCAACCAGAAGGATGAAGTGTATATATTTTCCATATGTAGGTTTTATTTTCATGATCTAAAGTAAATATTGTATATTTTAAGATGTAGAAATAATGAAGAGCTCTTAATATGTCACAAATGGCACCAAGTATTTATTTCTTATATCTTATAACAAACCTTTGTAGTGATTAGCAGGAACTATCTAACAAACCCTTTCAACTTTTGTGAAACTCTCATCTGTTCCTTTGATGAGGATTTTTTATTCTTGATAATTATCAGAGCCTCTAACCACAAAGAAGGATCAGAGAAGCAGATGACTCAATTCTTACCCTGATCTCTGTGTCTTATTCAAATTAAAACCTTGCTACAAAAAGAGAAATTTGCTTCCCCTAAGACATTTAGTAAAGTACTTTTCTTTTTACAAGAAATATAATGGAGATACTATATTTTGTGATTTAGACATAATATGAACAGAAAATGAATGTTTCATATGACAGTGAAGATAATTGTGAGAAATACCATACATAAAGATTTTTCTGACTTTCCTTAGACATCGCAGAAATATAATTTCTATGTTTATGTGCGCTCCATATAAACATGGTTAAGTTTATTTCAACTCTTTGTTTCCATGTTGCTTCATTGTGGTTGGTAATTCTGATCATTGTATGAATTAAGCATTTCTTCAAAGAAACAGATGGGTTATTTCAATCAAAGTTGTAAGTGTGTTAAAGACCTATATATGCATATATGTAAAAGAACCTTAGGATATTTTTGATGCAGTATTATATATCATTTTATATAGGATTATTTGGTACTCAGTGTATATCACAGGTTTTACCAAATTCCTTTAATTATCTGTTTGATATTTTATCTTCTCCCATTGCATTTGTAGCTCTTTAAGGGGGAGAGCTACATAGTCTCATATTTCTATCTTTAGTCCTATCAGAGTAACTGATGCAGTAGGTACTTCGTCTATTAATCTATTCAGTTCACAGACATTCACTTTGCTACTCATTGGGTATACAGAGTTCAGCAAAATATTCTTGCTCTTACTAGATTTGGCTTAGTGAGGAGAATAGACATTTAATAATTAAACACAAAGATAAATGTTATAAGTGCTATAAAGAAAAAGAAAAGGATCCTGTGAATTTATGGGAACCGTAAATTAATGTTGTAGGAGTTTCAAGTTGTTTACATGTTACCATAGTACTAGGCCATTATTGAGCCAGTACCGAGCATGAACAAAGGTATCAACGACAGAAGGCATATTCATAAGAAAAATAAGAAAACCCAAAATAGTTTGCTTGTTGAGTCTGCTCACTCTCTGTGGTGCCCTGGCACATGCTTGGCTGCTTCTTTTGCCCTTGGATATCAGATTTCAGGTTCTACAGCCTTTGGACTCCGGGACTTGGACCAGCAGCCTCTCAGCGGCTCTCAGGCCTTCAATCTCTGACTGAGGGCTGTACTATTGGCTTTCCTGGTTTTGAGGTTTTTGGATTTGGACTGAGCCCTGCTACCAGCTTTTTCCTTTACTTAGCTTGTATACAGCCTATCATGGGACATCGCCTTGTCATCATCAGACTTGAGAAAATATGGCCATTTAAACGCAGCCAGGAAGAACTTCTCCCACTGAGACAGACCAGAATATCGAGTAAATTGGCGTACTCTTAACAGACCATCTGAGAGAACACACTGAGAGTGGTTAGATAAATGATTCAGATGTTGGTACTGAAGGAGGAGGAAATCAAGAACCCTGCACAGCATTGCGGAGCACCAGAATGCATTCCAGGCCCTGAACAACTCCTAGGGAAAAGAGGTGGCTGTGACCTATGTTAGCTGCCAAACCTGGAGAGAACAGGGCTGTCTTCCTCACGGGACCAGGGCAAGTCTGATCTGCACTCCGTGCTCTCTGCCAGTCCCTTCCAGAGTCTCTGCCTGGCTGTGCATTCACACAGTGTAGCCTCATCTACCCTGCCAGAGCACTTGTGCCAGTGGCCATTGCCATAGTTTTTTGTTGTTGTTGTTTGTTTGTTTGTTTTGCCAGAGGCCACTACCATACCACTGGAGTACTTTTGCTGATAACCTCCTGTCAGAATGTTCGCCTGGTGCTGCCCCTGTGGAGCACATTTGCCCATGGTGCCCCGATGTGCCACCAGGGTGCTTCTCACCTGCATCCCCCTGCTGCCCCTGCTGGAGCACTTACACCCACAATTAACCACCCCCCACCGTCCCCTACAGAGTGCTGTTGCCAGTGGCCTGGGAGTACCTCGAGCTCTCCAGCCCAGCCAGGGCTCAACCTCAAGGTACCAGAGGACAAAGTTACAGACCTGGTCCCAGCCACCTAGGATTGGAGCACACAGTTCACCAGTACAGAGCTTTGCCTGGAATCTCTGAAAGTATCTAGAAACAGTAATTCAACTATATGCAACTGGCACCGCAGTCAAATGCTCAAGGCAATAGTGATCACAAAAACAAAAGCCCTATGGAAAGGACTTCAAAGTGTAAAGGAACATCAGCCCTCATAGGTGAGAAAGAACTAGTGCAGGAACTCTGGCAACTCTGAAAGTCAGAATGTTTTCTTCCCTCCTGATGATTACACCAGCTCCCCAGCAATGATTCTTAACCAGATTGAAATGGCTAAACATCAGACATAGAATTCAGAATCTGGACAGCAAAGAAGCCCATTAAGATATGAGGAGGTTGAAACCCAATCCGGAGAAAACAGTAAAATAACCTAAAAGTCAAAAGATGACATAACCATTTTAAGAAAGAACCAAACTGAACTTAGGGAAATGAGAAATTTGAAACAGGAATTTCAAAATACAATAGGAAGCATCAACAACAGAATAGACCAAACGGAGGAAAGAATCTCAGATTCTGAAAATCACTCCTTCAAAGCAACACAGGGAGACAACAATAATTTTTTAAAATGAAAAAGCCTTTTAAGAACATTGGGATTATGTAAAGAGAAGAATCTTATTGTTCCACATTCCTGAAAGAGAAAAGGAGAGAGCAAGTAACTTGGAAATTATATTTGAGGATAAAGTCCATGAAAATGTTCCCAATCTCACTAGAGAGGTTGACATGCAAATTCAAGAAATTCAGAGAATCCATGTGAGATACTGTGCAAAACAACCATCCCCAAGACACATAGTCATCAGTTTTCCAAGGTCAGTGAAAAAGAAAAAAATCTTAAAAGTTCTTAAGACAGCTAGAGAGAAGGGGCAGGTCACATACAAAGGGAACCCCATCAGGCTAACTAACAGAAGATGTTTCAGTGGAAACATTACAAGCTAGAAAAGATTGGGGGCCTAGTTTCAACATCCTTAAAGCGAAGAAATTCTGACCAAGAATTTCATGTTCTGCCAAACTCAACTTCATAAGCAAAGGAGAAATAAAATCCCTTTCAGACAAGCAAATGCCATAGAGCAACTATACAATCAAGTCTACATAACAACTGGCTAACAGCATGATAACAGAATCAAATCCTCACATATCAATGTCATGTAGCTCTTTACATTTGGAACACAAACAGGCCAAATGCCCCACTTACAAGACATTGAGTGGCAAGTTGGATAGAGAAACAATACCCAATTGCCTGCTGTCTTCAAGATAACTTACCTCACAAATATGACACCATTAGGCTGAAAGTAAAGAGATGGAGAAAGTTCTGTCAGACAAATGGAAAACAGAAAAGAATAGAGATTGCTATTCTTACGTCAGATAAAACAGAATTTAAACCAACAGTGATCAAAAAGGACAAAGAGCATTACATAACAATAAGGGGTTCAATCCAATAGGAAGATGTAACTATCCTAAATATATATGCACCCAACATTGGAGCACCCAGCTTCATAAAACAAGTTCTTAAGAGGACTATGAAGAAATATAGACAACCACACAATAATATTGGAGGACTTCAACACCTAATGACAGTGTTAGACATTATTGAGGCAGAAAAGTAACAAAGATATTCTGAACTTACATTCAACACTTGACCAATTGGACCTCCTAAACATCTATACAACACCCACCCAATAACAACAGAATATACATTCTTCTTATCTGCACATGGTACATACTCGCCTAAGATTAATCATTTGCTTGGCCATAAAGCAAGTCTCAACAAATTAAAAACAAATGAACTCATACCAACCACATTCTTAGACCACAATGCAATAAAAGTAGAAATCAATACCAAGAAGATCTACCAAAACTGTACAATAAACAAAAGTTTTAAAATCTGCTTTTAAATGACTTTTGGGTAAGAAACAAACTTAACACAGAAATCAAGAAATTCTTTGAAACTAGTAAAAACCAACGCAACATAAAATAATCTTTGGGATGCAGCTAAAGCAATGTTAGGAGGAAAGTTTCCAGCACTAAACACCTATGTTAAAAAGTTGGAAAGATCTCAAATTAACACCTAAAGTTGCACAGAGAGAAACTAGAAAAACAAGAGCAAACCAACTCTAAGGCTAACAGAAGAAAATAAATAACCAAAATCGGAGCTGAATTGAATGAAATTGGGATGGAAAAATTCATACAAAAGATCAATGAAACTAAAAGTTGATTTATTACAAACCATCCTACAGAAGAAAAAAAAATCCCTCAGAGACTGTTACAAACATCTCTGTGCTTACAAATCAGAAAACCTAGAAGAAATTGAAGTCCTAGAAACACGAAGCCTCCCAACATTGAACCAGAAAGAAATTAAAATCCTGAACAGAGCAATAATTTGTTCTGAAATGGAATCAATAATGAAAACCTTATTCACCAAAAAATGTCCTGGACCAGATGGATTCAGTCAAATTCTACCAGATGTAAAAAGAAGAGATAGTACCATTTCTACTAAAAGCACTGCAAAAATTCAAGGAGGAGGGACTCCTCCCTAACTCATCCTCTGAAGCAAGCATCATTCTGATACCAAAGCCTGACAGAGACACAATGAAAACGAGAAAACCTCTGGTCAAAATCTCTAATAAACATAGATGCAAAGATACTCAACAAAATATGATTAATAATGAACTGAATCCAGCAGCACATCATAAAGCTAATCTACCACAGTCAAGCAGGCTTTATTCTTTGGATGCAAGATTGGTTCAGCATACACAAATGAATAAATGTGATTCATCACATAAACAAAATTAACAACATAGATTACATGATTATATCAATAGACACAGAAAAGACCTTTGGTAAAATTAATACCTCAGTGAGAAACCCTTAACAATTAGACATCGAAGGAATATACTTCAAATAATAACAGCTATCTCTGACAAGACCACAGCTGGCATCATACTAAATGGGCAAAAGCTGTAAACATTAACCTTGAGAACTGGAGCATGACAAGGATGCCCACTCTCACCACTCCTATTCAAAGTAGTACTGGAAGTCCCTGCATAGACCCTACCAGAAGGCTTCTAGGACTGATAAACAACTTCAGTGAAGTTTCAGGGTACAAAATCAGTGTACAAAAATCAGTAGCATTGCTATACACCAATGCTATTCAACCTCAGAGCCACATCAGCAATGCAATCTCATTTATAATAGCCACAAAAAAAGAATAAGATACCTAGTAATGCTGCTTACCAAGGAGGTGAAAACTCTCTGCAAGCAGAATTGCTAAACACTGTTGAAAGAAAGAAGAGATGACACAAACAAATAGAAAAACATTCCATGTTCATGTATAGTGATGTAGTTTGAATATTTTCCACATCCAAATCTCATGTTGAAATGTAATCCCCAATGTTGAAGGTAGGACCTGGTGGGAGGTATTTGAGTCATGGGGCAAATCCATCATGGCTCAGTGCTGTCCTCATGATAGTGAGTTCTTGTGAGATCTGGTTTTGTCATGTGTGGCACCTCCCTCCCACTCTCTCTTGCTCCTGCTTCTGCCATGTGAAGTGCTTGCTTCCACTTTGCCTTCCACCGTGAGTAAAAGTTCCCTGAGGCTCTCTTGGAAGCTGGACAGATGACGGCACCATGCTTGTACAGCCTGCAGAACCATGGATCAATTATAACTCTTTTCTTTGTAAATTACTCGGCCTCATGTGTTTCTTTATAGTAATGCAAGAATGGTCTAACATAGATAGGAAGAACCAATATTGTTAAAATGGCCACATTGCCTGAAGCAATTTATGGAATAAATGCTATTCCAATTGAGCTTAAAACTTCATTTTTTCACAGAATAATAAAAAAAAAAAACTATTCCAGAATTCATATGGAAGCAAAAAGAGCTCGAATCACCAAAGCAATTCTAAGCAAAAAGAACAAAGCCAGAGGCATAACACTACCTCATTTCAAACTATAATATAAGGCTAACAACCAAAATAGCATGGTACTCATAGAAAAACACACACACAGACCAATGGAAAAGGATAGGGAGCCAAGAAATAAAGCCACACACCTAGAACCAGCTGATATTTGACAGAGTCAACAATAACAAACAATGAGGAAAGGAATTCTAATTCAATTCGGGTGTTATTCAATAAATGGTAGCCATATGCAGAAGATTGAAACTGGACCCCTTACTTTCACCATATATAAAATTCAACTCAAGATAAATTAAAAATTTAAATGTAAGACCTAAAACAATTAAAAAAAGCCCTAGAAGAATACCTAGGAAATACGATTCTGGACATCAGCAAAGAATTTATGACTAAGTCCTCAAAAGCAATTGCAGCAAAAACAAAAATTGACAAGTGTGACCTAATTAAAGAGCTTCCGCATAGCAAAAGAAACATCAACAGAGTAAAAAGACAGCCTACAGAATGAGAGAAAATATTTGCAGATTGCAGTAGCCAGAATCTGTAAGGAACTTAAACAAATCAGCAAGCAAAAAACAACCCCATCAAAAACAGGCAAAGGACATGAACAGACACATCTCAAAAAAAGACAAACAGCTAACAAATACATAAAAAAAATGCTCAGCATCATTAATCATTAGAGAAATGCAAATTAAAACCACATGAGATACCATTTCACACCAGTCAGAATACCTATTGTTAAAAAATAAAAAAGCAAGATTTTGGCAAGGTTGTGAAGAAAACGGAACACTTAGACTGCTGGTAAGAATGTAAATTAGTTTAGCCACTGTGGAATACAATTTAGTGATTTCATCAAGAACTTAACACTGAACTACCATTTGACCCAGCAATCCCAGTATTAGGTATATACCCAAAGGAAAATAAATTGTTCTATCAAAAAGACACATACCCTTGTGTGTTCATTGCAGCACTGCTCACAATGGCAAAGACGTGGAATCCACCAAGATGCCTATCAATGGTGAACCAGATAAAGAAAATATGGTAAATATACACTGTGGAATACTTAGCAGCCATAAAAGAGAATTAGATCATGTCCTTTGCAGCAACATGGATATATTAATAGCTGGAGGCCATTATCCTAAGTGAACTAATGCAGGAACAGAAAATCAAATACCTCATGTTCTCAAGTATAAGCGGGAGCTAAACATTTTACAGACATGAACCCAAAGATGGAAACAATAGGCACTAGGGACAGCTTGAAGTTGGAGGATGTGAGGCAGGCATAAATTGAAAGTCTACATATCAGGTACTATCCTCACTACCTTGGCAATGGGATTATTCGTATGTCAAGCCTTAGTGACATGCAGTTTACCCATGTAATTGCACATGTACCACCTGAACCTAAAATAAAAGAGAACCCATTGTAAAACATGAGAACTAGGCTTTTAAAATATCTGCCTACATAACAGATATAAGAAGCTTAGGTTCTATGAATGCAGTATGTTTTGGTCTTATTCCAGTGAGGTTACTGAGGCTCCTCCATCCTCCTATCTCCCTGTATGTGTTTGATGTTTTAGAACTCTGATCAGGGTATGATGATTTGCTTAACTCATTTACCCTCTAACATTGCTATCTTCTATAATAAAATTTAGTTTTTATATGCTGTATTGTCGGGTTCTATAATTGTCTTTCATGGAAATTGTATAATGGTATACAGTGCATCCTGATTTAGAATGTAGGTCAGTAAGGGCTCTATGAGGCATGACATTGAAAGAGAAATTACAGAGAAGCAGGAGTTAGGGAGATTAAAAAAAAATTCCAGGTAGATTTTCAGCAAAGAAAACAACTTATAGGGGGACATAAGGTGGGAAAAATCATCACATGTTTTAAGAACTATATGCATAGTCAGTGTGGGAGGAGAGTAGTGAGAGGAAGAAAGTGGCAAGAAACATCTAGCAAAATCTTTTAAGACAGGTTTGTGATTTTTGTATTTTTTCTAAGCACTATGAGAAATAATAGAAGTGGTTTAATCAAGAAAGTAACACACACACATACACACAATTTTTAAACTATTCTGGATTCAGTAAGGAAAATTGATTGCAGAGACAAAAAATTTGGAGGCACTCGCTAAGATACTGTCACAATATTAAACATAAATGATGATGATGGTTTGGGTTGAGAATAGTGGGAAAAATGATAGAGGAAATCAAAGGGATTGTAGATATATTATAGATGGAAACTTAGTAGGACTTGGTGAAGAGTGAAAAAGAAGGCAGTATCAATTAAACTATTGGAATGTTTACCACAGCTTTTAAAAAGATATATTCTACAGTTTACTTGTTACACCTGTTAACAGATGTTCTCTGAAAAGACAAAAGTGATTCTATGGTTAAGTAAATTTTAGAAATACTGGGTTAAGACAGTTAAAGAGCATCTTCACTATAAAACGTTTCGGTGCCTTAAATATGTGCTGTGCATTGTGGATTTTCAACAGGGTAACTATGGACACGTTTTTGATGAAGTTCTTGTAGGCCCAGACTTTTACTGAACATACTTTGTGAGTTGCTGCTTAAAGGAGTAAATGATCGCTAATAAAAAAGTATTTAATTGTTCATATTAAATACTGTATTTGAATGAATTCTTTTTTTATTCGATTGACCATACTCATGTGTTTTATAAATTAAGAAGGGATTTTTTAAAAATCCAATGCAAAATACAATTTTTGATACCTACATTAAACACAAGAAGTTTATATATATTTTATAAAATTCACTTTCTCACTGTTGCAAGGTAAAAGGAAAATATGAAAATTTTTCCACACAAATTACTTTGTCAAATTTTTTCTCTGTTCACTAAAACTTCTTAAATGCTATCAGTTTATGAAATAACATATTAACTTTTATATTAGGTTATGTTATAAAGTATTAAACTATCCCCCAAATATCTTTATACTTTTAATATTTTAATATTTAAATATTTTATAATTGTGTATGATTATAGGGATGAAAAAATGCAGCCACCTAAATTTTCATACAATACACCTCTAATCTGTCCATTACTATAGATTTTATTTATCAATTCAACAATGATTTATTGAGCTCAAATGTGTACTAGGCATGTGTGGCATATAAAATCGTGAATAAGACATGTGAATTACTAAATACTAAATGGAGAGAAACTGAAACTCTGAGATCTGGAATGTGACAAGAATGCACACTGTCACCACTGGTATTCAACATAGTACTGGAAGTCCTAGCTAGAGCAATCAGAAAAGAAAAAGAAATAAAGGGCATCCCAATGGAAAGGAAGTCAAATTATACTTGTTTGTAGATGATATAATCTTATATTTGAAAAAACCTCAAGACTTCTCAAAAAAAGAAAATTCAGTGAAGTTGCAGGATACAAAATCAACATACAAAAGTCAGCAGCCTTCCTATATGCAAACAATGAACAATCTGAAAAAAAAATTTAAAAAGTAATCTCATCTACAATAACCACATATAAAATTAAATACCTAGGAATTGGCTTTACCAAAGAAGTGAAAAATCTCTGTAATGAAAACTATAAAACACTGATGAAAGAAATTGAAGAGGACACCAAAAAGTGGAACAATATGCCATGTTCATGGATTGGAAGAATCAATATTATTAAAATGTTCATATTATTGAATGAAAGGAATCTACAGACTCAATGCAATCTCTGTCAAAATACCAAAGACATTTTTCACAGAAGTAGAGAAACAATTTGAAAATTTATATGAAACTAGAAAAGACCAAAAATAGCCAAAACTATCTTAAGAAAAAATAACAGGCCAGGTGCGGTGGCTAATGCCTGTAATCCTAGCACTTTGGGAGGCCAAGGTGGGTGGATCACCTGAGGTAAGGAGTTCGAGACAAGCCTGACCAACATGGCAAAACTTCGTCTCTACTAAATATACAAAAAATTAGCCTGGCATGGTGGCGGGCGCCAGTAATCCCAGCAACTTGGGAGACTGAGGCAGGAGAATCACTTGAACCTAGGAGGCAGAAGTTGCAGTGAGCCGAGATCACGCCATTGCACTCTAGCCTGGGCAACAAGAGCAAAACTCAGTCTCAAAAAAAAAAAAAAAAAAAAAAAAAAGAGAAAAGAACAAAACTGGAAGAATTACAGTACTTCAAATAATACTACAGATCTATAGTAACTGAAACTTCATGGTACTGGCATAAAAACGGATACACAGACTGAAGGAACAGAATAGAGAACCCAGAAACAAATTCATACAACAACAGTGAACTCATTTTTTTTTTTTTTTTAATATAGATGCCAAGAGTATACATTGGAAAAAAGACAGTCTCTTCAATTAATGGTGCTGGGAAAACTAGATTCAAAAGAATGAAACTAGGCCCCTATCTCTTGCTATATACAAAAATCAAACAAAAATGAATTCAAGACTTAAATCTAAGATCTCAAACTATGAAACTACTGGAAGAAAACATTGGAGAAAATCTCTGGAACATTGATCTGGGCAAGGATTTCTTGAACGATACCCCACAAGCACAGGCAACCAAAGCAAAAATGGAAAAATGTGATCACATGAAGTCAAAAAGCTTCTGCACAGCAAAGGAAACAACAAAGTAAAGAGACAACCCACAGAATGGGAGAAAACCACCCTTCTGACAAGGGATTAATAACTAGAATATGTAAAGAGTTCAAACAACTCTATAGGCTAAAATCTAATAATCCAATCAAAAAATGGGCCAAAGATTTGAATAAACATATCTCAAAAGAAGTCATACAAATGATAAACAGGCTATGAAAAGGTGCCCAACATCATTGATCATCAGAGAAATGCAAATGAAAACTCCAGTGAGATATTATCTCATCCTAGTTAAAACTGCTTATATCCAAAAGACAGGCCATGAGGATATGGAGAAAAGGGAAAGCCTGTACACTGTTGGTGGGAATGTAAATTAGTGCAACCCATTATGGAGAACAGTTTGGGGTTTCCTCAAAAAACTAAAAAACTTAGCTACCATATGATCTAAGTATATACCAAAAAGAAAGAAAATCAGTATATCAAAGAGATATCTGCACTCCTATGTTTGTTGCAACACTGTTTACAGTAGCTAAGATTTGGAAGCAACGTAAGTGTCCATCAACAGGTGAATGGATAAAGAAAATGTGGTACATATACACAATTGAGTACTATTCAGCTCTAAAAAAGAATGAGATCCAGTTATTTGCAACAACATGGATGGAACTGGAGATCATTGTTATGTGAAATAAGCCAGTCAGAGACAAACATCACATGTTTCCACTAATTTGTTCCGTCTAAAAATCAAAACAATTGAACTAATGGACATAGGGAGTAGAAAGATGGTTACTAGACACTGGAAAGGGGAGTGGGGGGGTTATTGGGGTGGTGGAGAGTGATGGGGATGGTTAATGGGTACAAAAAATAGAATGAATAAGACCTATTTCATAGCACAATAGGGTGACTATTGTCAATAATAATTGTACCTTGTAAAATAACTTAGAGTGTAATTGTATTATTTGTAATTCAAAGGAAAAATGCTTGAGGGGATGGATACCACATTGCACATGATGTAATTATTTCACATTGTATGCCTGTATCAAAATTGTCATGCACTCCATAAATATATATACCTACCCTATGTACCCACAAAAATTTTAAAAACAATATATGGGATAGGAGATATTTTTGTAGCCATCCTTAGAAACACAAATTATGACATTTATAAATTTAAAATAATACTGGTAAAATAGTCAGTTTTTAGGGTTTTGTATTTTGAAGCTAGACAATTTAATTATAAAACTCATTTGGTAAAAGCAAAAACTCAAGCATATCCCTGAAAATGTGTTCTTCTTTGTTCACAGTAAGATAAAGATGAAAAGTATACTGAGATACAGTTTCTCACCTATCAGATCAGCAAGAATGTAAGAGCTTTATATTATTTGTTGATCAGGATGTAAAAACTTGTACTCTTAAAATTGTATGCAGGACTACAAAATGGCACAATTGCATTAAAGAGGAATTTTATAATATTGAACACAATAAAATATTTATGTAGTCTTTGACCAGAAATCTTACTCCTAGAATTTATTTCAAACATATGCAGGCAAAACCATGAAATGACCTACACACAAAGCAATATGCTCAAGCAGTATTTTTCATAGCAAATAAGAAAAAACATCCCAAATGACTATCAGCAGCTAAGTGACTAACCTATGGTATATTCCTACGATCAAGTACTATGTAACTAAAAATGGAGTGAAAATGTGTGTTACTGCTATGGCATAATCCCCTGAATATAATGTTAAGTGAAAAAGCAAGGTCAAGGCAAACATGTATAGAATGTTTGCTTTTATTAAAAACAATATGAACAGTTGAAAAGCAATATGACTAATTCTTTTTATTTAAATGATGATCTATGTAGAAGGAAGGGAATAAAAGGGTAGAAAGGACTGTGGGAGATGCAAGCTAAACTTCTGTAAATCTTAAGTTGTAGATTTCTTTGTAGAATTCTGTGAATATTTTATATAATTGAAAAGAATAATTTAAAATATCTTAAACATTGAAAAATAAATGAACCTAAATGTGTATCTAGCTGGTATCATACCTATTTAAAAATGACCTTTTGCAACTGAAGTTACTTTAAAACATAGTAATTTTACCATACATCCATAATGAGATAAAGCCTAAGGAAAAAATAAAGATCCGCAAAAAGCCTTAAACTGTTTTGAATAAGCATGTTATTGATAATAATATTGGCAATTTTTATTTTGAAACTATATTTGTGATAAAGCAAATGAATTATGTTGGGGTTTTTGAACCTTGGGATTTTTGATTTGAATGAAAGGAGACTGTGGTAGAGATGTGAGTGTATCTCATACAGGGAGTGTAACTGACTCAGGGTCTCATCGCTTTTTGAAATCCATGATGCATTTGCACCCTCATGACATCTACTATGTGCTGCTTTCCCCCAGTGACTAAGTGTGGCCAGGGTATTAAGGTGAACCCATTTCAGGGAGCCATAACCCTTTATTGGCTGACTTTGGCTCAAGAACTCCTGTATGGCTTTGTTGAACCTTCCATAGAAGTCTGGGATGCTTCCATCCAACTCTGTCACTTTCTCATTCTTTCTCTCTATCACTTGGAGTCAAACTTATGTCCCAGTACTTCAACTTTTATCAAAGGAGTGATATAGGGCATATACAGAGGGTATCATGCAACAAGCATTTCTAATAGTATTTTTTTAAAGTATCTTTCTTCCCAAACTCCCCTATCCAAATGCCTCTTTTTTCCTTACAATCCATACCCTATTTGTACACTGCTCTGCTCTGAACACTAAAGAGCCTGCAATTCCTGAAGAATGACAGTCTCTACCACTGTGTACAGTTACTGAGAAATGCAGTATGGGCTTTGCTTTGACTGCTTTCCTCTGGTAAAGCATTGCCCCTATTTTACCAAAGTTTCCAGGTATTTATTTAGAATCTTTCAAAAATTAGAAAAACACAGAGACTAGACATATATAGCATAAGGACCTTCAGCTTTCTAAAGCCTCACTTGCTCATGACCTGCCTCAGCATTCTGCAGAGTAATGACGGCTTCCTACAGATGGAGAGGGACCTGGAGGCAGGTGTACCAAACAAGAGGTTATTTCCTTGCTTTCACTTTTTAAATTGGCTTTCCCTGTGTAAATATAACCAGAAGGTCAGGAAGTACATTCCAAATCAGGATAAAAGATGCAGCTGCCTCCCAGGAGAGAATGAAAGTAAAGTTTTAATGTGTTTTCAGAGTAAAATCAAACACATTCAGACACAAAGAACATCTATTTCCTCTTTAAGCACCTTTATCCCCTGAAAGTGTGAGACTATCTTGACCTACCATATTTAAGAATTAACTAGAGAAACTTGCCAGATGTACAAAAATGAGGAGTACAGAGACAATTTCTTACACAGAAGCCAACCCATTTTGTCTCCTTAAAAAAAAAAAAAAAAAAGCAAACGTTTTCATTGAAGAAAGTAAAGTCTGACTGATGTAAGACTCTGCAGATCTGAAGACTCCCACTTGGATCTTCCTCAAAATAGAAAATGAGAAGAAACCGCTGTCTAGTGTGCATGTTAACATTTCTTGACTTTCTTCTGTGTGCCTCTAACAATCGAAATCTTGCCCAGAGATGCTGATAGCTTTACTGTACTCTTGATAAATTAAAAACTCTTTCACGTAAAAAAAGATGGGGAAAGTGATGTCATTTTCCTGCTTAGTGGAAATTTGACCCTCATTTCTTCTCACCAATGAAAATTAATTTCATTTCTCAAGTAATTTTCTCCTTTTCCGAAAGTTATTAAAATATAAATTGATGACCTCTTGGAATTTCTATGGAAATCACTGTATTGTAAAAATTCTTAAACCAAAAAGCTCTCCAAATGTAATCCTGACTGACCTGGGTCCTAAAGAATATTGTTTCAGTTAAATTAAAAGTGAAAAGGCAATTAAGAATAGTTTACGAAAAAAGGGGAGGAGACTAAAAAAGCACATATCAGATTTAGCTCTACTGTTCTTTCCCTTCGTCTTTAAAAAATAATCTCTCAGAGATTAAAGATGGGTTGTCCATTGAATTGATGCTCAAAGGAAAGGACCTGAAATTGTTCACTGGTTGCCATTTTCCTTCTATGCAATTTTAACTTAAAAATGCTATTCTATTGTATTTATATATATATCAGTACATATGATTTTGTTGTTTAAATATAAACGAAAAGTTGTTTAAAGTCTAGGAAACCAAAACGTAATTAGAATGATGCTTGAAATTTTCATTTATTTTTGCAACTGTGAAATGTAAGCAATATATATTATTTTTAAAGTTTATATTATATCCTAATACAATGTATATTTTAGTCAATTAATATGTAATATGCATTATTATTCAATCAATGAAAGCCTCTCTTTTAAATAATAATTATTTTTATTTTAATTATAGACTCATTTTCTGCTAATTCAACAAATAACTTCAACAATTTTGAGGAAAAGATGACTGGTGTAAAATTTTTAAAAAGTAATAATAAAAGTTTGTTTCTAAAATGTTAGAAAAAAATGAGTTAGAAAAACTTTAAGGAAAAAATGAGTGTGTGTTCTGATCAATTAATATTACACAAACATACTGAAACTATTTTATATATGTGTATACTTCTAATTGGTCTACATTTTTTATAATCCAATCACATGGAAGCTTCTACATAAAAATTTAAACTTAGAATTGAATAAGTTATGATTAGAATTTAATGGTTTAGAAAATAGCAAAATTATGTATCATGTTTCCTTTGCTATTCTCTGAAATATGTGAATACTAGAGTAGTATAAAATTAACCCTAGAAAAATCACAAAGTTTTGTAAATTTAATCAGTTTTCTCTTTACTTTCCAGAAAACTAAAAGAAAAACGATGACAATATCAAAAATAAAAGTTGTTGAAAGAGAGATGATAGTCAAGGCTTCCAAGCCTAGGTTGTGGTGATCACATTACTTTTCTCTTAAAAGTAGTGAATATAGTAGATTGCATTAATTTATGTTATATATTATAGTAACAATTAAAATAAAATTTATTGAGTCTTTACTGCGGACTAAGTTGAAATACAAGGTACTCAGTTTTCCTGGCTTCCTGCATGGAGAGGAGAAAGAAGAAAGGATGGTATGAAGGAAATGATTTATGGAGCACATGATTTTTGGGCCTCGTATAGAGGTTTTTAGAGAAGAGGGGGAAGAAGGACCTTCTAGACTGAAGGTTGAGGGCTATGAAAGGCACAGGGAACTGTGCAATGGCTGTAGTGTACCATGCAGTTAGGTTGATGGCAAATCGAAAGATAAGGTTCTGGCCCCAGAGGGTAATATCTGTGTACTGTATCCTCAGTAAGTAAATTGTAAGGCAGGAGGAGATAGAGACTGGACCACAATTTTATTGGTGGCCGTGTTCTCTACAGATGACCGCACTGCCTCTCAGGTAGCCAGCCATCCAAGCCTTTGTTAGCAACACTCCCTCTTTGTCTCCTCAGGTTTTAAGGTAAGAGGATCTTCCTACGCTGTCACTGTGGCTAATTTTTGTGTGTTTCCATCACCCCTTGTGAACATTCTGAATCCTGTTGATATCTCTACTATACTCTCTTCCCTTAAGCCCTTTCAGTGTTTCATTTGTTTTCTGCTGGGACTCTGACTGATAAAGTGAGTATTGGATGTGGACACTGAGGAATAAAATCTCAGACGATTCCATATAGTTTTAGTTTGGCTTGGGTGTTCAGGCAAATGGTGTATAATTGATCATTTATATTGGAAGGGTGTATTAATATATTTCCTTAGAAATATTCTATAATGTAAAGTTGTTTAAAAATATTCTAGTTAATTTTAACTAGCTTTTTTTCTTTTACTATTATAACATAAGACAAAAGAAGAAAAAGTTTTGGGAAATTTTAGCTTAGTGTCAGATTTGGTTTGTAATTCATAACAAAGATAAAGTGACTAATGAGGAAATTAAAATCTACATGTCAAATTAAAGAGAACTGATGGGTGGGAATTAAAATTAGTAGGGAATAATAATGAGAGAGTTTAGCAAAATTGCATGATGCAAAGTAATATACAAATTATATTTTATTTTATATACAATCAACAAGCAGAAAGTGAAAGAAAAAGCTTTCCACATTAACATTAATATCCTGTTGTTAGACATAAATCTAACAAAAGATGTACAAGACTTATTAAGAACAAATGCAATAAAACTTTATTGAAAAAGCTTTAAAAATCATAAATAAGTAGTGAGACACACACACTATTCTTAGCTTCATGATTGGAAGCTACAGTATCATAAAGATGTTCATTCTTTACAAATTGGAAATTCAAATAAAAATTCTAAGAGCTTTTTAAAAGTGGAAGTTGACAAATATATTTTTAAAATTTGATAGTGATACAAAGAAAGTCAAATACATTTTGACGAAGAAAGGATAAGATTTCTTTTTTGGACATCAAAATTTGTCATAAATGCTCAGTCTTTGCTAGTGTGATATTGGCATGAAGAAAGATACATCAAAACTGGAATAAAATAGAGAAGTTAGAAACAGATCTATCTATATACAAATATTTGATACATGACAAAAGAGGCATTGAAGGTTCTTTTCATTAAAGTTTTAAACATTGCATAGGCAATGTAGTGATTACTTCAGGGTAGAGAAAGATTTATTTAAAGTGGAAAAAAGTCTATAACAATGAATAATTTTGATATATTGGTATATATTCGAATTAGATCAATTACAGAAACTCCAATAAGAGCAAAAATACAGGCTATATATATAATAATATATTTACACAGAACATATAATAAAAATCTAAAATCTAGAATATACGAACACTTCTACAAAACAATACAATGTAAATAACTCAATAATAAAGTGGAAAAATAACTGGAATGAGCATTTTGCATGAGAGGAAATTACTATGACAAAACTCAATAAAAATAGGAAAATGCAAATTAAAAGCACTCTGAGATTGCTTAACCTTACACTGGATTGCTTATATTAAAAAGTTCTAAATTACTACATGTTGGGAATGATGTGAAGCAAAACAAACTCACACACTCTCATAGTAAAGTGTAAATTCGATCAAGAATTTTGGAAACAAGTGGCTTTATTTTGTAAATTGGAAATTACAAATGTCCTATTACACAGCTCTTCTATTGCTAGCCATAGATATTTGAGAAATATATACTCAGAAATGTACACAAGTACAGGAAATTCTAGCAGCATATTTATAATAGACCCAAAGGAGAAACAACTCTGAGGTCTATACTAAGAGAAAGGACAAACAAATGGTTGTATATTCATACACAAGAATACAATGAAAATGAGGTACAGCTGCACACATCAACATATGTGGAACATAGTAAAGAAATGTGGAAAATGCTAAAGAAACAATATATTACAAATATGTACTTTGTGGTTTCATTTATAGAAAGTTCAAAAACAAGTAAAATTACACCATATTGTTTAGGGGTACATACTTAAGTGAAACAAAGAGGTGATGATTCTAAAATTTGGAGACTGAGATAGAGGAAATGTGAGAGTAAATATCATAAAAGTGAGAAAGTAGTTAGCCGTGGTGTAGGAGGTGGGAAGATGGAGTCGTGAGCAGAACAGAGTGATCGGGGCTTCTATCTAGAGTGTTGTGGTCATTGTTCTTATTTCAGAATAATCTTATGAGTATATTATTTTAATATAAATTCATATTTAAGATAAGGAAGTTTTTCCATGCTTTTTGCAGCAAGTTCCCATCGTGCTTTTCATTTGGGCCTTTGTGGTTATCTGGCTTGAAATTGTTTCCACTTTGCTAAAGAGAACCGGAGAGAAAAAAATAACTGACTTTGGTAACGAAATTCTGCATATTTCAGGAGGTGAAAATGCTCTAATTTAGCTCACATGATGAAAAAAACTTGAATTAGTTTCAAGTTGTACGAAAGAAGTGGTAATAAAGTATATGTAGAAAAAAAATATATTATAGACAATTATTACATCTTGTTCCAAAATGAGAAACAGCATGTTATGGACTAAACTGTATCCCTCCTCAAAATTCATATGTTGAAATCTTAACCCCAACTATCATGGTATTTTGGAGACTGAGACTTTGGGAGGTCACTAGGTTTAGATGACATCAGGAGGGTGGGGCCCTCATGATGGGGTTAGTGCTGTTATTAGAAGAAACACCAGAGTTTGTTCTTGCTTCCTCTGCCATGTTTGATACGGTAGGATAGCAATCTGAAAGCCAGAAAGAGGGCCTGTACCAGAACACAACCATGCTGGCACCCTGATCCCTCACTTCCAGCCTCCAAAACTGTGATAAAATAAATTTCTGTTGTTTACACCACTCCGTGTATGCCATTTTGCTACGGCAGCCCAAACTGCCTAATACAGAGCAAATACACAATGATACATTGAGAGAAGGAATGTAAAGATTCAATAGCATTACAGATGCATATGAAACATTTTTAATGTTCTTTTATTCTTTTTTCTTTTTAATTTTTGTGGGTCTATAGGGTAGGTATATATATCTATGGGAGTACATGAGATATTTTGATGCATGCAGAGTAAATGGGGCATCAACATTATCACCTCAAGCATTTATCCTTTATTTGTGTAATGAACATCACAGTTAAACTATTTTGGTTCTTTTAAATGTACAATAAAGTACTGTTGACTGTAGTCACCCTGTTGTGCTATCAAATACTACATCTTATTCATTCTGGTTTTTTGAACCTGTTAACCATTCCCATTTCCCCAGCCCAGCTATCCTTCCCAGCCTCTGGTAATCATCATTCTACTATCATCATGAATTCAATTGTTTTAATTTCTACCATCCACAAATAAGTGAGAACAAGCAAAGTTTGTCATTCTGTGCCTGGCTTATTTTGCTTAACAAAATTACCTCCAGTTTCATATATGTTATTGCACATGACTGGATCCCAGTCTTTTTTTTTTTTTTTTTTTTTTGAGACGAGTCTCACCCTGTCTCCCAGGCTGGAATGTAATGGCGCTATCTCAACTCACTGCAACCTCCGCCTCCCAGGTTCAAGCAGTTCTCTGCCTCAGCCTCCTGAGTCGCTGGGATTACAGGCATGCATCACCATGCCTGGCTAATTTTTTGTATGTTTAGCGGAGATGGGGTTTCACCATGTTGGCCAGGCTGGTCTCAAACTCCTGACCTTGTTATCTGCCCACCTGGGTCTCCCAAAGTGCTGGAATTACAGGCTTGAGCCACCATGCCTGGCCCAATCTCAGTTTTTTTATTCTATATGTGTATGTACTACATTTTCTTTATTTATTCATCTGTTGAAGGACACTTAAGTTGCTTACAAATCTTGGCTATTGTGAAAAATGCTGCAGTAAACATGGGCGTGCAGACATGATATACTGATATACTTTATTTGGGGTATAGGCATAGCAGTGGGATTGCTGGTTCACATGATACCTCTATTTTTAGTTTTCTGAGGAACCTACAAACTGTTCTCCATAGTGGCTGTACTAATTTACAGTGCTATCAACAGTGTATCAGGGTTCTCTTTTCTCCACATCGTCACCAGTATTTGTTATTGCCTATCTTTTGGATAAAAGCCATTTTAACTGGAATGAGATGATATCTCATTGTAGTTTTGATTTGCATTTTTCTAGTGATTAATGATGTTGAGTACCTTTGGTATGCCTATTTGTCATTTGTCTTTTCAAATCTTTGGCCCAGTTTTTGATTGGATTGTTAGATTTCAGCCTATACAACTGTGAACTCTTTGTATATTCTGGTTATTAATCCCTTGTCAGAAAGGTAGTTTTCTCCCATTCTGTGGGTTCTCTTTACTCTGTTGATTGATTCCTTTGCTGTGCAGAAGCTTTTTGACTTGATGTGATTCCATATTTCCCCTTTTGCTTTGGTTGCCTGTGCTTGTGGGATATTGTTCAAGAAATCTTTGCCCAGATTAATGTCCCAGAGATTTTCTCCAATGTTTTCTTGTAGTAGTTTCACAGTTTGAGGCCTTAGATTTAAGTCTTGAATTCACTTTGCTTTGATTTTTGTATATGGTGAGAGATAGGGGCCTAGTTTCATTCTTCTGCATATGGATATTCAGTTTTTCTGGCTCCATTTATTGAAAACTCATTTCCCTAATATATATTCTTTACACCTTTATAAAAAATGAGTGTACTGGTGGTATATGAATTTGTTTCTCAGTTCTCTGTTTTGTTCCTTTATGTATCTGTTTTTATCCCAGTACCATGCTGTTTCAGTCACTGCAGCTCCATAGTATAATTTGAAGTCAGATAATATGATTCATCTAGTTGTGTTCTTTTTACTTAGGATAACTGTGGTTATTCTGGGTCTTTTGTGGTTCCACATAAGTTTTAGGATTGTTTTTTCTATTTCTGTGAAAAATGTCATTGGTATTTTTATAGAGATTGCATTGAATCTACAGATTTCTTGGGGTAATGTGGACATTTTAACAATATTGTTTCTTCCAATCCATGTACCTGGTATATTGTCCCATTTTTTGGTGTCCCCTTCCATTTCTTTTATCAATATTTTATAGTTTTTATTGTAGATATCCTTCACTTATTTGGTTAATTCCTAAGTATTTAATTTTATTTGTAGCTATTGTAAATGGGATTAATTTTTTATTTCTTTTTCAGATTATTCACTTTTGATATATGGAAATGCTACTGATTTATCTATATTAATTTTGTATCCTGCAACTTTACTCAATTTGTTTATCAGTTCTAATTGTTTTTCAGTGGAGTCTTTAGGTCTTTCCAAATGTTAGATCATTGGATGACCCTTATTTCTTTTTCTTTTCTGATTGCTCTAGCTAGGACTTCCAGTGCTATGTTGAATACAGTGAAGAAAGTGGGCATCCTTGTCTTATTGCAAATCTTAGAGGAAAGACCTTCAAGATTTCCCCATTAAGTATGATACTAGCTGTGGGTCTGTCATATTTGGCTTTTATTGTTTGGGGGTCATGTTCCTTCTTTCCACAGTTTTTGAGGGTTTTTATCATGAAAGGATGTTAAAATTTATTAAATAATTTCTCAGCATCAATTGCAATGATCATATAGTTTTGGTCCTTTGTTATGTTGATATGATGTGTCACATTGATTGATTTTCATATGCTAAATGCTCCTTGACTCCCTGGGATAAGTTTCACTTGGTCATGATATATAATCTTTTAATATGTTTTTATTTTGCTGGGGATTTTTGCATCAATGTTCATCAGGGATATTGGCCTGTAGTTTTCTCTTTTTGATGTATCTTTGTGCAGTTTTGGTATCAAAGTAATACTGGCCTTGTAGAATGAGTTTGGAATTACTCTATCCTTTTCTGTTTTTCAGAATAGTTTGAGTAGGATTAGTATTAGTTGTTCTTTAAATGTGTGATAAAACTTAGCAGTGAAGCCATTGGGTCCCAGACTTTCATTTGTTGGAAGACTTTTAATTTCAGCTTTAATTTTATTGCTAATTATTGGTCTGTTTATGTTTTGGTTTTCTTCATGGTTCAATTTTGGTAGATTATACATATCTATACATTTATTCATTTCTTGTGGGTTTTCCAATTTATTGGCATAGTTGTTCACAGTAGCCTCTAATAATCCTTTGAATTTCTGCAGTATCAGTTATAATGTCTCCTTTTTCACATTTACTAAATGTTTTTTTGTTTGTTTTTTGAGAACATATCTCGCTCTGTCTCTCAGGCTGGGATGCAGTGGCACAATAACACCTCACTGCAACTTCAACTTCTCAGGCTCGTGTGATCTTCCCACCTCATCCTCCCAGGTAGCTGGGACTACAGGCAGGAGCCACCATGCCCAGCTAATGTCCTCTTTTTCACTCTGATTTTATTTATTTGGGTCTTCTCTCTCTCTTTTTTTTTTTTCCTTAGTCTGGATAGAGGTTTGCCAATTTTATCTTTTCAAAAAAACAAATCTTCCCTTTTGTTGAACATTTGTATTGTTTTCTTCATTTCAATTTCATTTATTTCTGATCCTTATTATTTCTTATACCGATTTTAGGTTTGTTTTGTTCTTGCTTTTATAGTTTTTAAAGATGCATCATTAGGTTGTTTATTTTAAATTTTTCTGTTCTTTTGATGTAGGTGCTTATAGCTAGAAACCTTTTCAGTACTGCTTTTGCTGAATCTCATAGGCTTTGGTATGTTGTGTTTCCCTTGTCATTTGTTTGAAGCTATTTTTAAATCTCTTTCTTTTCTTCGTTGACTCACTGGTCATTCAAGAATTATAAATACTTTTATCTGTGAAAAGGTAGAATTATTTTCTCCTTATTTATGTAAAGGACAAAACAGAAAAATGTCATGGTTTCTGGGAAATGTACAAAAATATCATCTCTGATAGAGCAATAGGTGCCCCATATCAAAACAGTAAAAACATCTCTTCCATATTTAACTCTCAAATGAGCTTATATATTATGGTAAATAAAATTATATTTTCTCATCAAGTTTGCAAATAATTTTCCATTTTGGCCTCTAAAAATTAGAATTTAAATTATTTGGGATCATACAAATATAAATATATACAAATAGTTCTGTCAGTAAATTTATCCATGGGAAATATAACTGTTTCTGTAAACTATGTTTTCATAGATATGTTTGTTTGTTTTTTAAGAATATAACATTATAGATTTTGTATAATACACTTTTACTCAACTACTGTTTTTCACTTTGCTCTTCATTAATTTTTTCCAAACTAAATATACAACACATTGTAAGGAACTAAGGCACAGAGAGGTTGCATTATATATTCAAACAAGTGTGAAGGAGTTGAATGTAAATTATCTAAATGTGAAATATAGGCTAGATTGGAGTTCTCTGGCTTAAAATATTAAATCTACCTTTGAACAGAACAGTTGATGAGAACTTCAGTCTAGACTGGAGTGATGATAACAGCTGATTAGCTTTCCTTGGAGACTGCAAGACCAGCCTACTCTGATTACTCCCAGGGGAAGCCCCAGATAAAGTCTGCATACCTCACTCCTCCTACTCTCCTATACTCCTACTAATTTATGTTCCTTCTCCCTGGTGAATTCTCATTGGTTTCACAATGTAAAAATATTATGATGTAGTGTTTATGATATGCTGCTTTGATATATTGTGAGGTTTCATTATAGTGAAATAAAACCTGCGAATTAGTGAATCTAGAATAAAACTGAATACCAGCTGATTATAGTGAAGTTATAAATATAATTCCCATTAGATTTTATTTAAAAATAATTAAAATTGTTTGCAAAATGTCTAGCATAGGGACTAGTACAAAGGCAGTGCCCAATAGCTAAAAAGTATTGCTGTTAGAATAGATTTAATCTCAGATTTGAATTAGGAATTTTTAAGAAACTGCTTATTAGAAAACATCTTTTTTTTTTTTTTTTTTGAGATGGAGTCTTGCTCTGTTCCCAGACTGGAGTGCAGTGGCATGATCTTGGTTCACTGCAACCTCTGCCTCCCAGGTTCAAGTGATTCTCCTGCCTCAGCCTCCAGAGTAGCTGGGACTATAGGTGTGCGCCACCATGCCCAGCTAATTTTTGTATTTTTAGTAGAGCAGGATTTCAGCATGTTGGCCAGGATGGTCTCCATCTCTTGACCTTGTGATCCGCATGCCTCAGCCTCCCAAAATGCTGGGATTACAGGCATGAGCCACCATGCCTGGCCTAGAAAACATCTTAATGATTAATCAAACTTTGTTTGTTAGAACACTTCCAGTTATACATTAAAAATCTGAAAAATAATTGATATCACAAATATGTAGTGAAAGAACTTATTTTAAAAATAAACTCTTAAAAAGTAACTCTTGAAAATAAGTTTCTACTTTAACAGTTTTCCAATTTTTTCCTTTTGTTATTCATTCATTTTGAGTGTTAAGTTAATAATGTCAGTTTATGTGATAATGATATATAAACAACACACTTAAATCACAAAACCAGTAACCTAATTGTTGAAGATTAATAATATGTTTATAGTCATTCAAGTAGGATTATATAAATAGCTTTAGCTATTGATTAAACATGGTTGGTAAAATTTAACTCACCCATGTAACTTTTACCACATTTTGAAAGTGCAGTGGAGTATGAACAATAAAGATGGAGTATTTGCCTTTGTAGAACTTATAACGCTAAGATTTTGAAACAGACCTACTTCACTTCTTGAGGAAGTTACTGCTTTTGTAATATTTATATAAGCAAGGTTTCTCAGGTCACTGGCCGTTAAATAAACCTAGTTTAACCATGTTAAAGATTTAAGAATTCCTTACCTCACACTCTGTATTAACTTTCATTCTTTTCCAATATTTCCTCTTGCTAAGAAGTTTCAGGTTCTCAGCTGGAGCATAATATAAGAATGATTATTATATAACATTTTTTTCTCTGCTTCAGATAGCTTTGGAGCCAAAGATCCTTATCTCCTCTGTTCCAAATTTATATAATACTTCTATCTTCCTCATTGAGTTTATAAGAAATGATGTAAGTCTATGTATGTGAGACTTGCATAATAATAAAAGAAGAACAGTATGAACTTAGGATATTGTCAGAATAATAGTCATTTGCTTGGATTAATTATATATTAATGATGTTTGGTGGTTAATGATACAATATGATTGCTTTAGACCACAAGTTTTACCTCTGCTATTGAGCCTAGATATTATTTAGCACATCATGAAATCCAGGTTCAGAAAAATGTAGTTGTTTGGACTAATCAGTTGATAAGTGAGTAGGAATTAAAGGTTGATATTCCATCTTATATTTTAGTTTAATTTTTATTATCTTGTGCTATTATTTGATAGACTTAACCTATGACTGTCTTAGAAAAATCATTTTAGTTATGTAAGTAATACAGTCTCCTGGGAAATTCTTAGAATATTTCACCTAAGGTTAAATTCCAATTTGATCACCAAGCCAATCACACAAGAGCATCTTTTTTCAGAAAGTGAACAAATTTCAAACAGTCAAGTATCTTTTTGGATTAGGTGGGTAAAAAAGTGACAGAAAACCCCAGAATAACAGTGGCTGAAACCAAATATAAATTCTTTTCAGTCTCATATTCACACACTCTAGCTGGTGTTACTCAAGGCTATGTGGGTATTCTAAAATATCAGGGACCCTGCCCCTCTTTGTTTCTCCATAATAGTGGCCTCCAACTTATGGCCAAGATGGCAGTTGGAGTTTCAGTCATTATATTGCATTCTAGCTACAAGAAAAAAAGTACCCCTCCCTACTTTAAGTATACTCTTAGAAGTCACAAATCATTTTCACTTGACTCTTAATATGCAAAAGTTAGTGACATGAACATAATTAGCTGCAAAGAGACTAAGAAATGTGGTCTTTATTCCAGGCTGCTACATGCCCAAGTGAAAACTGGGGCTTTCATTGTTATGGAAGAAGGGGGAACAGTGTCTGCCATAGTAAGTGTCCAGGGACAGTAAGAATTCTATTGCCTATTACTTTATTTTCTTGTCCAGCCCAGATATCTGCTGAAAACCTCGGCCATTATCAAGAGAGTCACGCTTAGCAAAATATTAGGAGTCCCATCCTTACTAGTGAATGATGCCTAAAAATCTATTCTTCTGGCATTTTATATCTGATATATCAGGGATAATTTTGATTTTCCTTGGAACTTTCATAAACATCCACTTCAAGGAATAGTTATAACAATAGCAATAAAACAGCAAGTTGCAAAATATGTAATAAAATGAACAACTGACCACATGATACTATATATATTTTTCTGCATACACAAATATATAGATATATTATAGACATATATCTATATAAAATTTAAAAAACCTTGAAGGCTACAGGCAAAACTGATAGTGATCATTACCTTTTGTGCTGTGGGATAAGGGTTGATGATCAAATTGGACTTTATCTGTAAAGTTCTAAAAATTTGCAGCAAAATAAGGTATGCTTGGGAAGGTAGCAGGAGTAGAAAGTAGACATATTTTGTGGAAACTCTTAGGAATTCTGTAGTACCCTAACTGTATAGCCATTGTATCAATTACAGGTTTTTATTGTGAGCAATAGAAACCAATTCTAATGAACAAAATCAAAAAGGGAATTGGAAGAGCACTGATTATCATAGATTCAAAGACAAAGTTGAAGAAGACTATGTAGTAGGAAGTAAGGGTAGCCACTATAAATCCAGCTCTCTTTCATTCTTGTGTCTCTGTTAAAGATTTACATCCTCATGAGGTGAAATGACATTGGCAAACCTTGAGGTGTATTCATTAGCTGAGGTTTGGGAGGTTAGAGTTGTAAGTAAGTGGATACCTTGATTCTACGAAGACCAAGAGCGTAGAAAAGACTGTTGCCCAAGTAAAAGTTAGGCTTGTGTTGACAGTAAAAAGGGAGAAACAATATTAGGAGGCAAAAGCAATAGATGTCTACAACTATCACAGAAGACGAAATCTATTAATTTTTCCTTGCTTTAGCTGTAATTTTTAGGATGCTTTGTGGGTATGTAGGGGAAGGTTCGGTTTTGAAGCTAGAATTAGTGATTTTAATTCTCAAAAGAGCGTTTACTCGGTTACAGTACAGTGAACCAAGTTAACAAATCTTCTGTACTATCAAGATTTGCTCAGGAATTGTTTTCTTTACTGCTCTTATTTTCTGAGCAATTTAATCTCAACCTTTGTTGGTTATGCTATAGGAAGCCATGAGTGTCTGAGCTACTATTCACAAATATTTATTACAAATCCCTGGAAAGGATTGTATTTTCTCACACCATTGATTTCAAGGTTGGGCATAGCACTTGCTTTGGCCAAGAAAATATGAGTAGAAGTTATATATGTTACTTTTAAGCAGAAGCTTTAAGAGACATTGTGTGGCTCTGTTCTCTCCTCTGCACAATAACCGAAGATGGTTCAGATAGAAGATGTTTCATCAGTGTCTCAGTCCCCCAAGATGAAGAGCCACAGTAAACCTGCTATTTATGCATATTATTATTGAGAAGTAATCTCTTGCAACTGTAAACCACTGAGATTTGGGCTATTGGTTACTATAGTATAACCTAACCACTGTTGATTTATGTACTTGTAAAATGAATTCTCTGTTCAAATTTCACAGAGAATTTCCAACAAACTGTGGTTTTGAAAACAGACCATAAGCAGGAAATTAGGTAGATGCTGAATAAGTGAATATTAGTAGTAGTAGAAATAGCAGTAGTAGTAGAATAGCAGTAGAAAACATGTAGATTTTTCTAAACAAGCAACTGATAAAATTACTTTTCTGTTTGAGACATTTAATATCAAAGTAATACATAGTATATATCGTAACATGGAACACTCACTTTTGGACAGAACAGTGCATTAAAGAAATTCTCAAATATCTGATTATCTCCTTTCGTGCTAATTAGTAATTATTTTCCATGTAAATTTAGGTTTTTTATTATTAAGTGATATATATTTTATATCTATATTATATATGTAATATAGATATTTTATATATGTATATGACAAGCTGAGGAACATAAAGCTAGAAAAGCAAAAGCAGATAAGTTATGATCAATTTAAGGAGCTACATTTCTAGATCAATAACATAAACAGTAGGTTGCAATGATTTAACCTAGTAGTAATTGCTCCTTAACTCTTCGCAAAAAACAATCACTAGGTGTATTTTCTCTCTTAAATATTTCCCAAATCTATCCTTTCCTTCCTATCCTTACCATCACTTCTTTAAATCAGATATTCATCATCTCTTTCTAAAGGTTTGTGATAGTCCCTTAACTAATCCCTGCAGTGTTGCTCTCCTCCATGTTACCTTTTTCAAAGTTGCTGAATACTGTTTCTAAAACACAGATTTGATTATCTGATTTCCTTGCATTAGACCGTTTTGGTTCAACACTTTCTGGTACAATGACAAGGTCCAACCTCCTTAAGTAGCACACAAGCCTTCCCTGAAAGCGATTGTGAGAATGAGTTGTAAGACCAGACTCTACTATCTGGACTTACTAAATATTTATAACTATATGTTTATTAAAATGTTAACTTCTATTAATATTAACTGGTTTCTCCCTCACTTCCTGTGTTTACTCTGTTTTGCCATTACCCGATTGCCTTGCAATTTTACATTTGTATTTCTTTATTCCTTTGTAGTTACTGATAATGCTCTCCTTCCACCCCACAAACTGGTTAGTATATACTACGTCAAGTTTTAACGTTAAGTTCAAGAGTAATTGGTTTTAATTTTGAGATTAAGTGACTTTTCATTGAGTAAGACACTTGTTTTATGAACTTCTCTGATACTTGGTCTATATCTCTATTATTCCAGTTATCACATGGTATGACATTATGTTTATGTATCTGTTTACCTCTATGAGACTATAGGCAACTTGAGAGCAGGAACTATGTCTTGTGCATGATTGTGCCCTGATACAGTTCCTGGTACATAGCAGACACATGATGAAAAAGTTTGTGGAATATGTAGGAAATTGCTGTATAAAGAATCACTCTTGAACTCACTATTATGTGGTTCAGTTTTGTTTGATTGAGATCTTTGTGATACATTTCTTTTAAAATATATTTCCAGAGAATGTTATTTTTTGAATTCTTGATGCTTCCCTTCATCTAACAAAGATAAGTCAACCTAGTTTCCTTTCCTCCCTTGATTGTTTCTACCCGTGGAGCTAAAATTAATGCTCTACTCCAGTAACTATATTAGCATAGGTGTCTAGTATTTTCATTTCCCCAAATTAATAAATAAACTGTACTAAAATTATAGGCAATTTAAAATTTGTATGGGAAGTGAGCAGTACAAGCATGTTGACTTTTCATGATATATTAAAAAAAGAACAAAATAGGCATGTAAATGAAATAATATCTGCCGTGAATCTTGATATGGATATATTATTTAAAGGCTTGATTTCAACTATTTATAAATAAAGACTCTATTACTGTATAAAATTAAATTGATGAATCTAGCAGATCATAATGATTTTATTTATATGGTTTTCATGTTGCAAGGAAGTTGTCACTTGGAATAAAGAAGCATTATTGTTGGCTCCAGAGTGTTGGAAACATATTTGTTATCTAATATATTACAACTGAAGATCTGCTTTTTACAGGACACTAACAAGTGCTGGTAAAGACCTACAAGATAATTTTCTGATGGCCCTGGCAATGAGAGAAGAAGACAATCGCAATGGAAAACTGAGTGTAAGTACATTTCACCTAATAGCTTAAAATGTATACCCTAAAGGCACAATTAACGTTAAAAATATAACATTAAATATCTTTCTTAAAGTAATTTGTAAGATGTAAAATATGGTTCCTCTTTATTAATTATATATTATAGGAATAAATGTAAAAAGTCAAAAATTCTCATTTACATCTCTAGAAGTAGCCAAATTGTTAAAAAGAAAAAGGATTCTAAACATTTATTGCAAAGAAAATGCCTTTGCATGGCAGAATGGTTCTTTAACCTAGGTAAAGCCTCCAGCTTCTTTTAAACTTAACCTTTTTACACTCTCTCAAGTTGCATCACCAACTGACCCCAAGTTTTGTCCCCTGATTTTACGTGACTCCTAGAATATAGTACCATAGTCTGCCTTCTAGTCCTACCTTGGAAGATGTGATAGAAATCATATAATAGAAGAATATGTGTTATCATTATTTTGAATGATCCAAGGAGAATATAATTTTACTTTATTAAAATGTGTGCTATATCAAATATGTAGAGTATGCGAATATTATTTGGAATAAAGATTTACTCTCATGCTTTGTTAATATGATATTTGTGATAACAGTCTGTGTAAGTCTTAACATATTCCAAATAAAATTTAATAGAAAAGGCAAATATTCATGCTAAAAGTGTAGTAAGTGACTGACTTACAGAAAAATAATCAGAAATACTGTGATAAAAAATATTTCGAGCAACAGAACAATATGTATATAAGGACATCTATTCTACCAATACTTTCTCAAAAAAAAGTTGGAGTTTTTCTCACTATCAGATCCACTGAAAATATCACATGCAGGCAAAACCCTCAATGTACTTCAGAGAGAGAAACAATCATACCATGTTTAGTTAATAGAATAGAATTAGCCCCGACTTAAAATAAGGGAACATTTCTTGTAGGAAGTAGGCTGACAGAGGTTTTAAAAGGGTGGGGATGGAAACATGGGCAGAGACTAGACTTTGGACAGCCTTAGTAATCACAACAGAAAAGTCTGGAATTTATCTGACTGTTAGTACAGCAGCTAGAGAGGTTTGAGGAAAGGCAGGAGAAAGTGGTGTCAAAGAACCTGTTAAGGACGTCCAAGAAGGAACAAATGATTATCAGTGGTCAAACAAGATAAGGACTGAAAAACCATCCATTGTGTTTGCCTGTAGATTATTATTATTTTTTTAATTTGTCAAGAACAAATTCCACCCACAGTAAAGGTAGAAAACAAATTCCATAAGGTTGAAAAAAATGGTCCACGATTAAATAGTAGGACCAGCAAGCACAGACAGCTGTAGAGACCCAGAGTCTGTGATTTGAACCACAACAATATGCTTCTTTTCAAACACATCTTCTTTATCTTGTTCTTCCATTGTTATCTCCTTTGATGACGAATTACAGCACAAACCACCAACTTACTCAGATCAGAAGCATGTCAGTTACAGACTCTTTCTCTCACCCATGTTGAATAAACTACCTACCACGTTCTCTTAAGTATAAGTCAAATCAATTTACTTTAATCATCCTAAGTATCATTTACCTTGATTCAAGCCATTATTATATCTTAAAGAAATTAAAACAGACTTCTAAATGATATACCTATATATGTTCTTGCTCAACTTCCATTCATTTTCCAGTCACCCAAAACATATTTCTTGTGCATTTGCACAAGGTTGGAATGGTTCTAGGCATTGGGAGCCTGAGGTGCTGCAGAGTTCATGACCTTAGCGGGTTTATATTTTACAGAGTGGAGATAGAAAGTAAGACAAGATAAAAGTGGAATAATTAAATTCAGCTCTAGATGAATACTCTAGAAAATATAATATTAATATTTAATACGCTCTTCCATCATCTGTTTAGACAAAACATTGAAATTTATGTGCAATTTATGTACAAAAATATTTTAAAAACATTTTTATTTGTTGTACAGTGCTTCAAATGACAGGGACAATGGATGTTTTTCCCTAGTAATGTAGCTCTTTAGCTTTATTTTAAATATGAGCCGTTCATGTATGAAAATGTTTCTACCTCACGCCTCATGTATTTTAGGTTTAAAAATTCTTAAAAGACTAAAATGAATAATTTTATTATTTATTTCTCAATTGTATGCAGATCTATTGTTTCCCGAGCAAGTGTAGCTTTCTGATTGCTCATGCTATGAAGTTTTTAACCCTACTACCACAGTGAAGCATTTATAAAGTGTATGCTTATGATAAGTGCTTGGCACAGCACATTGTACTGGTCTGTTTTAGAATAGCCAACAACTCACATTAGAGACAAATGACAGTAATTCAAACAGATGTAAAAAATTCAGAGACCTGAACTCATCAAATAAATATACGAGCTATTACAAATGCATTTTCTCAGAAATATCAGTGGAAAATTTATAGAAATTAAATATTTAAATGAGGCTGAAACTAGGACATAATTTAATCTCCAGATATGTTGCAATAGGAATGGTTGAATTACACAGGATGCTTTAATGAAGATGTACATCTTGAGAGCATTTCATGTATATGTTAGAGACTAAGTAACATCTTAGAGGTCAAGATGTGGTAATTGAAGAAAAAACTAGTTAGAAATTGGAGAGGTAAAATGGATTATTTTGAGACAATAATTTCCAATTTCTTTCAAGACTACTCTGAAGTATTTGCATAGCAGATCAATTTGTCTTATTTCCTTTCTTGGTGTCTATGATGTAGTTATCTTACAGTTTTTCTACTTTCTTCTGACTTTTTAACTTAATCTCTTTCTTGGGCTGATCATCTTATATCTCCAGTTGACCTGTATTGCTTCTACTATACACATTTTCCCTTAGTGAACCATCAAAACCCATGAGTTCACTGACTGTGTTTCTTGCTACAAAAAAACAGAAACCTAGATCATTTTTGTCTATCTATTAATTATGTTTTTTCAGTTAGTCATTAAACAAATAGTGATAAATGGCTCTATATGAGGCATCGTACTAACTACTTGGGATACAATGGGTGGCAAGTGCTTATGGAGCTTACAGTTGTTTGGGGCAGAAAATGAATAATCAAATAATCGTTATTTGTATAGAAATAAAAGCAAAACTGCAATGTGACAGGTGCTATGGAGGAAAAACACAAAAAGCTCTGATCATGTGTAAGTGGATAGAGGATGATATAATCAGATTTTCAGACAGAAAACATCAGTGTGCCTTTAGTATAGGGAATAAATTTCAGAAAGGATAAAGCAGGTGCCAGCAGATGCATTGCAAAATCAGATGAAAAGAAGAGAAATGATTTGAGAGCTATTTAGAAGGCAAACGTGGCAGGATGCTGTGATAAGATATAGTTAAGGAAGGGGTAGAAAGAAAGGGGGTGGTCTTTGGAGATAGATAGATGGTGCTGCCACTCTGAGATGCAGTGCACTAAAAGATCAGAAATGGGAGACAGAGATCATGTGGTTGATTTTGAACATACTGAATTTGAGTTGTTTTTGACAACAGAATATGTGCAGATATTAAGAAGCTGGAGAAAAAGATCTGAATTCTACTCCAAAGTTTACCTCCATATTGCTATCCCTCAAATGCTCAACATTTACTCTATTAGTAAGTTATTTGTTTTTCCTTTTCCACTTATCAGATCTCACATCCATTTGGTCACGAACCCTGGTCAATTTTACTTGGTAAATAATTCTCAAATCAATGTGGGAGAGAAGGCAATGAAGCCAAAGAGATTGGTAACAGACAGGTCTAAGGGCTCTGTTACTGTGCTCAGTAGCAAGGACAGTGTTACTGAGATGAAGGTGATGAATGTCCTTAAAAGAATGTATACAAATGGTTAATGTGATCAGACATGCAATTTAAGAGTACACCGGCAGCAGTATACGGGGATAAGTGTGTCTCCATAGAGATGGGGAATGAGATATAAGACAGGGAGGTCAACTGAGAGGCCATTGTAACAGTTCAGGCAATACACAATAGAAGGCTGAGATAAATAAATGACAAAATGAATGGGAAGAGAAAGATAGATTGAGTGATTACTTAGGAGATAAAATCTGCAAACCATGTGCTTGTTTTTATGTAAGAAATGGTGATTTGTGAGATTCAGTGGAGAGTGAGCAGCTGATAATAATTTTAATAATGGAAAGAAGTATAATCCTGGCTTTAGAGGATTTAGTATAGTTCAGTGATTATAAAACAGAATTTTGAGGTAGACAGTAACTAGACTGAAGTTCCAGACTCACTGCCTACCAAGTATTATGGATTGCAAAGGACATTACTGTATTTTCTAAGCCACAATTTCCTTCTCTGTAATGTGGGAATTAAAAGAGTACCTTCATCTTAATATTGATTATTGAAAATATAGATTAAACATTTGTCACACTGTATGATACAACTATTTAATATATAATAAATTTTATAATAAAGGAGTGTTATAACTGCTAAAGCTATAATTGTGAATAAAATAGATGTAGAAAATATGCAATACTTTTGCTCATAGTCTTTAAGGAAAACATTGATTAGATTTGAATTTCTCTTTAGAAAAGATAGTTGAAACAGTTGAGACAATCAGTTGCTTATAGATTTTATTAGAGATGCAAAGATTGCTGGTCATCATAAGATATTATAGCCATCAGAATATTTTTTAAAGAAACACTATAGATTTTTTTAGTGTTGTAGGAACCCCTCTGCATTTTAACTTATACTCTGTCCAAACCACTTTACCATTTGTCAAAAACAAAGATGTTTGGGAGATGGGTCCTCCCTATAGTGCTTCTAATGTAATAGGATTATGTAACTCTTTCTAGTGAACAAGCATCCTCCCTATAGTGCTTCTAATGTAATAGGATTATGTAACTCTTTCTAGTGAACAAGCAGCTAGGGGAGGAGATAATTATTTTTCAGATAGTAGCAAACTAAGAATCCCTGATTTGTTGAGTGAAAAAAGTAAAAATAAAACATTTCCTTTCTAATTAAAGACTCATGAAGATAATAATGAGAGGTCACATGTCACATGCTGTTCTGGGTGGGAAAAGTGAGACCCATTGACACTTATTTTCCCACTGAATGTTGACTGTGTAAACAGTCAAATGGGTGACTAGTTTTGTCTTTGAAATATGCATTATTGAAGCTAGTAAAAAAACATTCCCTACAGCTTTTCCTTTAGAGTCATTCAAAGAAACCACTGTACCTGGGTCAGGAAAACTTATGAATTAGGTGGTTCCTAATATACCTATTTCCTGTGTTGAAATCTCTATGAAACATAAGATTGTGTTGTATATGACCAATAACATTGTGCTGACATGATCTTTTCCCTCCTTGCTATTTTCCAACTTTTATAAAATGTTCCCTTTCAAGAAAATGAAGGTATTATACAGATGTTTATTTATTTTTTAATATAATTCATGCTTGTCTACTAATAAACCCTTATGGAAATTATATGACTCACACAATCTTACCCTCATTTTAAATAAATTACATCAACATTTGGGGGAAAATGTATATCAACGTTTATTTCACTAGAAAAAGTATAGCTGGATAGATCTTTAATTTCCTTATTTCCTGGATAAAAATTTGATACAGAAGCAGTGAGAAGTGCAGGACAGAGTGAAGGTTATGGAGTCATCTTATCTGAGTTTGAATCTTGAATTTTCTACTTATCACAAGCTAAAGACACATTTCTCAACTCAACACAGCCTGAGTTTCCCCACCCAAAGTATGGGGATAATAAGTTTCACACTGCTGAGATATTTATAGAATAAAATTATATAATGTGTAAAGTACATCTAAGCCTAAAACTTGGTAGGTGTATTTTTTTTTTTTTTTCTTTTCTGAGACAGCTCTTTGCTCTGTTGCCCAGGTTGGAGCGCAGTGGTACCATCATGGCTCACTGCAGCCAAGATTTCCTGGGCTCAAGTATCCTCCCACCTCAGCGTCCTGAAAAGCTGAAACTACTGGCATGTGTTGCCACACCCAGCTATTTTTTAGAGTTATTTGTAGAGACAGGGTTTCCCTATGTTGCCCAGGCTAGTCGTGAACACCTGGGCTCAAGTTACCCTCTTGCTGGGCCTCCTAAAGTGCAAGCTACTGCATTATAGATGTTTAATAAAGCATAAATACCATGTGTTACGTTAGGTCAGATTCCCTAAAAACAGAGCCTAGGCTGCCAATTTTAGTGCAAGCGATCTATTGAGAAAGTTCTTTCATCTGAAACCTGTTATGGCATGATGGAAGCACAATACTATAGAGGAAGAAGCTAGGCAGAGATGTGGTTTCAGTGGAAATCTAGTCTCAGTCTGATCTCACAGAAATAATATGTATGAGAGATTGTTCTGTCTGCGGCAAGGGGAATTTGCTTGTATACATTTCCTTCGCCTTTCCTCTCTCCATCAATTAATCATCAGCTGCCACAGAGGTGGGAGATGGAGAAGTAGCTCCTGTCAGCTAAGGACAGTCCTTTCAAGGAGGGTGCAGGTGGGAACTATTGGCTTTTAACACCTGCAGCTCTGGAGCTGGGTACATCTGCCTGGGAAGTGAGATCTAAGAAGAATACTACCAACATCCACTGCAGTGCTCTATAACTACAGATGCTAAAGCTTAGTTCTAGCCATTTTAGAAAAAAGGAGTATGTAATTGTTTCAATGATGTCATCTTATGTAAGCAAAACATAATTTTGTTTAGGTATTTAAAGTTACCAATCATTTTATGTGAAAATTTAATGGTATCTTTAGTGTTACATATCTGACGTGAGACATAGTCATTTGAATTAAAATAAAAAGTATTTGGTCATTTGCAAATAACCAAAAGCCCAAGCATGATTTGGTGTCCCAAAATTTTACATATGTAAGAAACTTTCCCAGTTAAATCTTGTGTCTGCTAGTACATGTCCCATATATAATTGGTGCTGGGTTTTTCAAACTGACAGAATCAAGACAGCCAATTATACTTCATTAAGACAATTAGATAATAATAATAATGACTATAATTTCAGCAATAGCTAATATATATTAAAAGCTTACCAAGTACTGGGCATTTTTCATAAGTGCTTTATATCCCTGAACTCTTAATATTTACTACATATATGAAATAGGTGTTATTTTTATATCCACTTTATAGATGAGAATTCTGAGGCACGAAGAGGTTGAACATCTTTTCCAGGTTTACATAACTGATTAGTGAGTGACTTGAAATCAAATCTAGGCAGTCTGGCTCCAGAGTCTGATTTTAACCACTATGCAAATGAACAAAATTGCCCTTCACAGAGGAAGACTTATGAAAACATATTACTTATGACAGTGGGGTATTAGCTCAGATGTAGCAGGTAAAACTGATGTTAATAACAGTAGATACATTAGTAGCTTGTATTGCATGACTGTCACTCCTCTAAGCACTTTATATGTTAACTCAATCACTCCTGATTTGTATCTTTATTTCTAGGTGACAAAATGAGTCACAGAGAGGTTAAATATTTTGCCCAAAGTTCATGGTAAAACACATGTTTAAACTCAAGCAATCTGGGTCCGGAATCTGGGCTCATTAACCATTGAGCCCCCAAAGAGAGACACTCATCCATGGAAACATGAATATTATTTCCATGTGATTTAATATGAAAATATGGGAAAAAATTCTCTTTATACCTCCTGGGAAGAATTTATTTAACAAAATGCTAAAATCACAAACCATTAAAATTTAGTAAAACTGATTTCATTAAAACTAAAATCCTTTATTGACAAAAGATAGCTAGCAATGTTTAAAGACAAGCCACATATATATGTAATGCATAAAGCTGGCAAAGCATTTGTATCAATAACTTAAAAAGAATTTTTACTAGTTAAAAAAATCCAATCAACAACTGTACATATTATAAACAGGCAATTCAGGGATGAGGAAGCCAAATAGTTCAATAAATAGGAAAAGACACTCAACTGTACTAATCTGATTGCTAATCAAAGACAAGAGAATTAAAATGAGCTATATTTCACACCCACGAGATCGACAAAAATTTTAAAAGACCAGTTATTCCAAATGCAGGTGAGATGTGAAGTAAGAAACCATGTTTGGTGATGGCAGTAGAGTACATCGTTAGGCAACTTTAGAGAGCAGTTTGACAATATCTAGTAAAGAGAAAGATGTGTATAATCTTTATACTAGCAGATAAATAATTTAGAGAAACTCTCAATCATATAAGCGAGGAGATAATTACAAGCCTGTAATTATCATGTAAGTGTAATTGTAGCATTGCCCATAATAGCCGCATAACCTAAATGTTCATAAACATAAGAACAGGTTGTTGTCCATTCTTACAATGCGACATTATACAGAAATTAATGCAAAAATATAGACATTCTTTATGTCAACGTAAGATCATCTCAAAGACATCGAGTTTAGTTAAAAGGAAAAAAGGCATGTTTCAGAATGATGTGTACAGAATGAGTCTCAGTCACTGATGAGGTCGTTCCTTCTTGGGTTTCACTTTCCTTATCTGTAAATTGGATTACAAACTGTATTAAATAGAAAGTGTGTGAAGATTAAATCAATTTATACAGGTAAAAGTATTTAAAACACGATTTAGAAGACAGAATGAGCTGGATGTGGTGGCTCATGCCTGTAATCCCAGCACTTTGGGAGGCTCAGATGGGCAGATCACAAGGTCAGGAGTTCGAGACTAGCCTGACCAACATGGTGAAACCCTGTCTCTACTAAAAATACAAAAAAAAAAAAAAAAAAAATAGCCAGGTGTGGTGGCAGGTGCCTATAACTCAGCTACTTGGGAGGCTGAGGCAGGAGAATTGTTTGAACCCAGGAGGCGGAGGTTGCAGTGAGCTGAGATTGAGCCACTGCCCTTCAACCTGGGTGACAGGTGACAGAGTTGAGACTCTGTCTCAAAAAAACAAACAAACAAACAACAACAAAAAAAACAACCAACCAAACAACCAAACAAAAACAAAAAAAAACACCCCATACACATAGAATGCTTAATAACTTATTATTTTAAATGTTTATATAAAGTTCAAAAACTGACACAATAATCATTTGTATGGACATACTCATGTTGTAATCCTATAAAAACTATATAGTACAAACTGAGGAATAATATACCTTAATTAGGGAAAAGGGTTACATTGCGCTAGGTAGGAGGAAGTTGGAAAATAAAGGAGGGAGAAGAGTAGGATTAAAGAATAGATTTTTATATAATGCTTTGTTTCTTTAACATTTATGATTCCAATATGTGAGAATGTTAAGATTTGAGCAAGTTGCTTAGCAGGATGTTGGCTACCTGAGTATTAGATATAATAGTTATGTTAATATTTGTTATATTAATCTTTCTTAACTTACTTTATGTTTGAAATATTTTATAGTCATACATAGAAGCAAGAAACATAGATTATAATACTTTAGGAAAATTTTAAAATGAACAATTATTGGTCTTTATTATATCTAGTAACTTGTTTACAAAGAAACAAACAAACAAAAAAACCATGCAGCAAAGAGGTAGAACCTTGGGGTGGCACCTCACAATTCTTGCTTCTCTAGAAATGGAATGCAGATCCAGGACAGGTGCCCTAGAGGCCATGGATGTCCTCCCTAATCCCTAACCTTCTCCACCTAGATGATCAGTTACTGTTGAGCCAATAGGATTCCCTCTGTTGGAAAGTGACGTTAGAAATGGAGAGACACAGAACCACGGAGTCACTGAGGTTAATCTTTTAAAATGTGTGATCATAATCTCCTGCTGCTGAGGTCCCTAATCTACCCATGTACCTGTCCCTTTGTTTGGAAGGGCCTTCAATGGGATCTTTGAATTTGGGAGATACTACAGGACCATTTCAGTAAATCCTCCATTTTGCTTAGAGTTCAATTTGTGGTTTACAGCAAAGAGAACACTAACTACGACCTTAAAATTAGTATAGTTTATTTTTAACAAAGAGAGAATAATCATTTAGTATAATCCTTTTGTGGGAACAGATTTTTACTAATTCCATCCAGAAGAAACTTTCAAAAACATTGGTATACTGGAGTCTATGAATTCACACTCTGTATGCAACTAAGAAAGCTATGACTTCTTTTAAACTCAATTTTATGTACTTTTTTTCACATATTAAAATACTAATTAAGAGCTATTAAAATTGCTACAAATTTTGGAGAAATAGAATTCAAAATGGGGTGGGTGCAATAAAATGTAAAATTAGTTAATTTGCTGATTGCAGTGATGTACATAAGGGTTTTTACCTTTTAAAACATTTGTGTTACTGAAATTATAAAAGGTGCTATTGTACATAAGTGAGGAAGCGTTTACAGATTGTTTTGGATTTGTATATATGCAATAAAGGACGAATATATCCATGTGACTATTTGACCCTTGATGCAAAATGATAATAGTATTTATTTCTTCAGCTCTATAAATTGTTAGAAAAAACTTCTGGCTGCCTAATGTTAACAAGTACAATGCCTTTCATATTACAAATGATACAAAACAAGAAGGGAAAAAAAATAATTTGCTATGTGAAACATATCATTAGACATGGATAAATTAAATGGCTATTCTGTCAAACAAATAGTTTTACTTCTCAAAATTAAGAGGGCCTCATAAGAAAGATTTTAATAAAATTCATTTGTCAGGAAAGATGTTGAGTGTGCTCTAATAAATAACAGAGCTAATCTTCAGAGCATTAAGAGGGATATAACCACGACTACTCTCTAAAATTTATGAAAATTATGGCTCAATCTAATTTGCAAAGCATGATGGTGAATTTGGCAGAAAACACTGAAGTAATATGTAACAGTTCTAATTTAATGTTTTTGCTATTAGGAGTAAATTATGTTGCATAATATTTGAAACATTTTTCTTCTGATTTTCCAGTTGAATATAATTTAATACTTTAAGAGTTTGGTGTGTATAGCACAGTTTGGATCAGAAACAGAAATTTAGCAATCATGCTGACTTCTCTTTTTCTCCTTAACTCTAAGATGTGGTGAATTAATTCAATGCTCTTTACAACCTAACTTTTGAAACGGTATTATGTTTATTCACACGCCATAGCTAAAAAGGGAACACAATTGAGCCTTCCCATTCCTTATTCCCACTATTTTGTCTGGGAGAAGAATGTATTTTACAGTTGGGTCTTCACAGGACTGTGGCTGTGCATATATTGGCAGGTGCTATTCTTTGGACCAACTGTAGGTGTCTGACTCCATTGTTGATCTCTATTTATTCATTCTTAGCAGAGGGGAAGATCTAAATCTGAACCAATGTCTTCACTGCAGTTAAGATAGTAAGAATACATGTTTGAATTGGCATGGTGGGTGACTTTTTATAAATATATACTCTGCTTCAGTTTTTGAGATATGGGAGGAAAGTCTCAGAAGAATCAATTTAGCTGTCATTCCTTGTCTAGGGATTGCTACTCCCCTTCCTATCTGACCAGTATATGGCTTTTGCAATGTTTACTATTACAATGATAATTAAGGTAGTTGTCTTTTATTGAACGCTAGCTTCATGTTGGCATTTGTAATTTGTCAAATCTTTTGGCATAAAGTTACTTATAGTATCCCCTTATTATTTTAGTGTCTGTGGGATCTATGGTGATATCTACATTCTCCAGATATTGGTCTTCTCTTTCTTCCTGAGCAGGCTGGCTAGAGATTTTATCCATCTTCTCAAAGAGCCAGCTATTGGCTTCATTGATTTTTGTCTATTGATTTTGTGTTGTTAATTTTGTTGATGTCTGATATTTATTATTCCTTTTGTTCTGCTTACTTTGGTTTTTGCTTTTCTTTTTCTAGTTTTTTAGATGAAAGTTTAGGTCATCGATTTGAGATTTTTCTTCTTTTCTAACATAGGTGTTTCAGTGCTATACATTTCCCTCTAAGCACCACTTTTGCACCATCAGATATTTTGATAGGTCGTGTTTTCATTTTCAGGCAGTCCAAATTTTCTAATCTCCTTTTTAGTTTATTTTTAACCATAAGTTATCCAAAAGTTGTTTTTTAGTTGCCAAACGTTTGGGTATTTTCTAGCTTCTTAAATTTCCCTAGCTTTTCTGAGATTGTTCAGCCTATTAATTTTAAATGCTCATTCCTTTTCTTACTTTCCTGTTAAGATCTTTTTTTTTTTTTTTTTTTTTTTGAGACAGAGTCTCGCTCTGTCGCCCAGGCTGGAGTGCTGTGGCTGGATCTCTGCTCACTGCAAGCTCCGCCTCCCGGGTTCCCGCCATTCTCCTGCCTCAGCCTCCCGAGTAGCTGGGACTGCAGGCGCCCGCCACCTTGCCCGGCTAGTTTTTTTTGTATTTTTTTTTTTTAGTAGAGACGGGGTTTCACCGTGTTAGCCAGGATGGTCTCGATCTCCTGACCTTGTGATCGGCCCGTCTCAGCCTCCCAAAGTGCTGGGATTACAGGCTTGAGCCACCGCGCCCAGCCAAGATCTTATTATTTACACATGCTAGGTATATTAGTCCATTTTCACACTGCTATAAAGAAATATCCAAGACTGGGTAACTTATAAAGGAAATAAGCTTAATTGACTCAGAGTTCCACATGGCTCAGGTAGGCTTCAGGAAACTCACAGTCATGGCAGAAGTGACAGCAGTCACCTTCTTCACAAGGTGGCAGGAAAGATGGAGATTGAAGGAGGAACTTTCCAATCACTTATGAAACCATCAGATCTCATGAGAACTCATTCACTATCATGAGAACGGAATGGGGGAAACTGCCCCCATGATTCAATTATGTTGCGCCAGGGTCCTTCCTCAACACCTGGGGATTATAATTCAAGATGAGATTGGGGTGGGGACCCAAAGCCAAGCCATATCAATAGGATTGGGCTGAATAGGCATATCACTAGTGTTTTTCATTTTTCTTTCCTCCTTACCCATTCTAGAACATACCTCATGTTAAAAGCATGAATAATCTTGCTTTATATGTCATTTTCATTTTACAATATTGTATACCATTTTATGTTTTTAATCTTAGTGTTGCATTCTTATGTGATCCCTGAGAAAACTAGAATTGTTGCTTGTTTTGTTTTGCTTTGCTTGTTTTAAAATTTTATTCTATTCCCTGAATTACTTCTATGTCTACCAGGATGAATTTTTCTTTCTGTATATATTTGTGTCTATCACATAACAAGATTTTTCCCAAATATCTAGTGATTCTTGGTTATTCATTAATGTTTAAGAATAACACGACACAAAAGCTGACTATTACCGCTGTGAATCTAGTTAGGGTCAACTAGTTAGTAATCACTGACAGGTTTTGCATTAACCTATGACTGGAGAGAGAACTTTCTATTAATCAGCGGCCCTCTTAAATATGGAAGGCCTTGCTCTTTGGCACCAAGTCCCAGGCTAAGTGCTCTAATTCTCCCCAGCAACTTGGTTCCATTTCTTTGGTTATTAGTCCTCAATCCTTTGCAAGGGTGTTTGAGAGGCATGACTATCTGGCTATGGATAATTCTTTTCATATGGGTAGAGTGTATTTTCAATTGACCTCCTTGTTTTAGCCCCAGTTAACCTTTCTTACCTTCCATATTACTGGAATTCCTGAGTCCTGAACCTCTCCAGGGCTCTGCCAAGATTGGTTTCCTTCTTGCATGCAACCCCCTTCCTTTTTCCCCCCTCCCAAAAATAGCACAGATAGATTTCTATTTCAAATTCACAATTATATATTCTTATGTTATCTTCTGAAAGTTTTATTGTTTTAGTGTTGACATTTAGATGTGTATTTCACCTGCAATTACCATTCTTCCTTCTTTTTTCTTCCACAAAATAAGCCCAATTGTGCTTGCTTCCCTTTTATTAGTGATACTCACACTGGCTTGTCCAAAATTTTGTATGTATCTGTTGCTTTGCAATAGATGCTACTTAATACGCTAGTTATACACTGACTTGTTGATATAAATGCTCTGTATCTTATTGGATTGGAGTAAAGCAAAATAAAATGACATCTCAATTGGTTGAGAATTAGTATGCTGGAATGAATATACAGTTTAACAAGTTGCTGTTGTTTGAAGGTTTTCTGTGGACCTAAGAAATGAAAGTGTCTTTGAAAGAATGCTGCATACCACTTTGACATCTGCAATCCAGTATGAAATATTTATTAAGTTATCAAGCTAGGGAAATTATGGACATATTTTCCGGTGTGTTTTCTGAGGTGGTGAAGTTATCCAAAATACTTGGAAAAATATTTGAGGAGGAGGAACATCCAGTTCCAAAATACTTTCTCCTTTGGGGAGAGTGGACTTGGCAGTGCATGCAATACATAGCAGTCTATATCTGACCCCTGGTGAGGGTTCCCATCATACCTGTCAGTCTTTGTGAGACTCTCTTGAATGAAACAGAATTGACCAAATGAAAGATCTTGTTTTCCATAATTATCTTTTTGGAGTCAGAAGAGGGAAAGAGGGATTATAGAAGGAGGGAGAGAGGAAGGAAGGGAAGGAGGAAAGCTGAGAGGGACAGATACGTGTTTGACACCAATTTCATTTTGAACCGTAGCCTCTTAGAAACGAATGGAGCAGAGTTTATCTTGTTCAGCCTCTGTCTCATTATGGGAATCCTCCTTTGAGCTTCTCTGACAGATGGCTATGCAGCCTTTGCTTAAATAGTTTAAATATTTTCATTGATAGGCAGCTCATTCCTTTGTAGGTTGTTATTTGCATTTCAGCAAGTTCTAATAATTAGACTGCAAGGGGCGAAACCTGCCTTCTTTTAGTTATTGGTCTTCTGGAGCAATATAGAATAATACTGCTGTCCCACTGTGATTTTTTAAGATAGCTTTCACATTTTCTGGTAAATATTTAGAGCCTTTTAAGGTTAAAACTTATATTTTCTTCAATCACTCTTTATTTAAGCTCTTGGCATTCTGATTTTTTTTTTTCTGGATACTCCCTATACAGTGTCTCTTTAGAAACTTCTTTTCAAAATTGAGGTTTAGCAAACATATAAAAGCATGCAACTCTTAAATGTGCAGGTTCATAAATTACTACAAAATGAACAAACCATTTGCTCACTACCCAGAATAAGAAAAAGAACATTGCTGACACAAAATAAGCCTTATGTATGCCCATTTAGTCACAACTCTCCTGTTCTCAATGATAATCCTTATTCTGATTTCTAATGCCATAGAACAATTTTGTCATTTTAAAATGTTACATGAATAGAACCATAGTTTCTGACTTTTTAAACTAAATATTTTGTTTATGAGAACCATCCATGTTGTTATATGTAGTTGTGGTATATACTATTTTATCTCTGTGGTTTTCCATTTTATGATACACAATTATTTTTCTTTTACTTTTTATGGGCAATGGATTGTCTACAATTTTTGACGGCTATAAATAATGGGGTTACACTTATGCATAACTTTGTGTGCATATATGTATATTGGTTTCTATTGGTTATATACCTACAAGTAAAATTGCTAGGTCATAGGACCTATGTATGTTCAGTTTTGTTTACTAGATAATGCCAAATACTTTCCAAAGTGATCAGGCCAATATAAATTCAGAGCTACTCTCTATGAGAGTCCCTGTTGCTTCATGATCTTGCTAACATTTAGTATTTTAATTTCTGATTTTAAATATTCTAGTAAGTGTATAGCATTATATCATTGTAGTTTAAATTTGCATTTATATGATCATTAATGAGGTCATCCATATGTTTACTGGTCATTTTAATATCCTTTTCTGAGAAGTGTCTGTTCACATTTCTTACCTATTTTTCTACAGTATCTTTTGTCTTTTTCTTATTTAGGCAATTTGTACATATTCTGGATAAAAATTACTTGTTTATATGTGCTGTGAATATATTCTCCCTCTCTATAGATTACCTTTGTGCTTTCTTAATGAAAATTCCAAATTTTAATGTGGTCCAACTTACTAATCTTTTCCTTTATGGCTAGAGATGTTTCTATGATGTTTAAGATATCTTTGTTAACTCAAAGTTACAATTATATGTTCTTATGTTATAGTCTAGAAGTTTTATTGTTTCAATGTTTACATTTAGATGTATATTTTACCTACAATTACTTAAAAAACAAACAAACAAACAAACAAAAAAGATGGAGTACTGCTCTGTCACCCAGGCTGGAGTGCAGTGGTACAATCTCGGCTCTCTACAACCTCCCACTTCCAGGTTCAAGCAATTCTCCTGCCTCAGCCTCTTGAGTAGCTGAGATTACAGGCATGTGCCACCACTCCTGGCTAATTTTTGTAGTTTTAGTAGATACTGGGTTTCACCATGTTGGCCATACTTATCTTGAACTCCTGACCTCAAGTGATCTGCCTGCCTCGGCCTCCCAAAGTGCTTGGATTATAGGCATGAGCCGCTGTACCTGCCCTGCAATTACTATTTTGCATACAGTGTGAAGTTACATCGAGATACCCATTGCACATCCTAGCAAAGATGTCAAGCAGGCATAAATATAAAAATCTGGATTTCAAAGTGCAGGTCTGGGTTGAAATTAAAAGTTTAGAAGTTTTCAGTATACAAATGCCACTATGAATTTAGTTATGCTAAAGAGTTTAGCATAAACAAGAAGCCTGAGGACAGAGCCTAGGAAACTCCAGTGTATCATCCCAAAATAGACTTAGTACTGTGCTACAGGCTAGTGTACAAAACAGTGTACTAGTATGGAACACAGTGTGCTATAGATTCCTATTACTTGGATACTACTTTTAGAAATGTATCTACAATTGTATTGATTTATTACATTGGCTTGTGCCAGTCACGTCACAACATAAACTTCAATGTTACAGCAAACCAAAATGTGAGATATTTAAATATGAATTGTTAGCTATTAAGCCATGCCCTTCATTAACCACTACTAGAATTGATTAGTTTGAATATCAAAGCAGCAATTAACATGTTTTCTTGAGCATTTTATGGTGTTTTCATGTTATTCAGATTATTTGTTCAAGCCTATCAGGGTATTTTTGAATCCTAAATAATTAATCCAACATGTTAGCCCTTTCTGCTTTATTCAGGCATTCAACATTGGCAGATATGATAAGAAAGTGACTAAGAGCAAATATCAGATACTATAGGATTATACCCTAAAATCCCTGACTGGTATACTAGAGGCCTTCCTCCTCTAGCTGACACTGCTCCTAACTGCAAATCGTGTTTAAACAAAGCTATTCAGTTGCACCTAACATACTGTTTCCTCAGATTTTCAAGCAAAGAAATCATAAAAGAACACACCTTTCTGTGAATCCCCACTTCCTGTGATTTCGAGGTAGGGCACCTAACGCTTGAAACTTGACCACATTCTTAGAGTAAATCACTTCCAGTATAGAGTTATTTCACCTCTGGGAAAAGGAATACCCACAAGATGGTATGATGCATGCCTAAATGTCATACTTTGGCCTCTAGCCACCTCCAACTATGTGAAAGTAAAAGCTTTATGCAAAATAGCTTTTATTTGGCCAAATCCAAGGAGAAAGTCTTTAAGTATGCATTTATTTCAGTGGCAACATTTGCATAGTGCCTGTTTTATGCAGTGCACTATTCTATATATTATTAAGGCATAAAATGAATTATGGATCTCTGTCCTCCCACCTTATATCTAATCTCTACGTCTCCCTTACACTGCTGTTGAATCCACAGCTCTATAATCGTCTTCATTTTCTGCATAATTTGTTTATGAAATTACATCCTGTGATAGCACTTTCTTAAGACATCTCCATACGTTGTTGCAAGGTGCTTTCCTAACTTCTTATTAGCAGTGTGCTAGTTGGTCTTTACAGTTATGTGCCTAACATTCATATCCTGTGAACCATCTTTAATTCTCCACTGTTTTATATAGGTTTGGCAATGACAGATAAGAATCCTCAGGCTTATAGAGGTAAAGTCATGTAGTTAGTGACCCGGTGGGTCTAGAAAATTGTTTCTAAAAACTTTTGTCCTATTATTTTTTTTACTAGTCCACACAGTGTAACTTCAAAATTGTAGAGGTATTGAATTTAAGGACCCATAGTAACAATGAGTACAATTTCAAAACTCTCTTAGGTTACCTCATGATTGCATTGTTATAAATTTCACATAAAATGAGGGCCTGCTTCTCCTGATCTTGCAGGACACTACTGTTACACCCACAGGAAATCTTTAAGGTCTAAAACTTGTGTTTAAGTTGTAAGGGATCATTTATTTTTGAAATATTTGCAGTAATGCTTTTGTAAATCATGTGACCAAATCATAATATGGGCCTTTAGCAATGATGCAATGAAGGTTGTTGATTATCAATGGGAAGCTTAGATGTTATGTACTGGAAATTGGGATACAAAAACAAAACCAAAAGCTGAAATGTGTCAGATCTCAAAGGGAAAAATCAGTAATTCATGAATAATAAACAAATTTTAAAGTCACAGTGTCTGAATGATCTACACTTATATATGTGATCTACACTTATAAATAGCAGATCACCAAAATCCAAACTGACATTGGCTACTGTATGAGGGTGATATTTTTGAAAGAATGACTTGTGCTGAAACAGTTTCTGCAACATATTAGGCGCAAATATGCTTTCCTTCCATGTTAGGCACGCAGAACTTTTTCCCACCTGTTGACTTTTCCTTAAACAAACATATTATCTGATATAACTAGTCCAAAGAAAATTTCCTCTTCCTCTACGTGAATGAACTCCCCTTTTACCCTTTTGCTAAATCCTGGAGTTCTGATGTAGTTCAGGATCTTATATTACATCCATGTCACTTTTTGGAATCACTTCAATGGTATGGTGCCTTGAATGATTTTCAAGCATTTAATCAGCTTCTGTTTAGGTCTGTTTTCTCTTTTGACAGTATATGTTTATTTTCCAAATACAAATATGATACAGATTACACTCCCTGTGCTGTTGTGAGCTTTTAAATAAAAAACAAGCTTTGTCTTACAGTCTTTAATAGTTACAAAAAGTGGCAAAATTAAGAATGTTTCATCAGTTTGTACTGTAGCTATCATGACAATTATTGCATACTGTGGTTATTTCTTTCTTTGCACTAGTGAAAAGGTCAGTTTTTTTGTTATTGTTTCATGGAAATAAACAACTCCTGAGGAATGGTTCTGTGTATCCAAAACACAAGGAAAGTTTCTGGGACATGGATTTAAACTTATTCTGTGGTGAAGATAGTAGGCTCTAGAGTTAGAATTTTAAATTCATAGTTGAATTCTGATACTAGTTGAAGCACTTTAGTAAAAGGCTTTGCCCTTTCTGTGACTTAGTTTCATCAGTTGTAGAAAGAGGGTGACTATTCTATCCACCCGATGGATTATAGAATGATTTAAATGAGATGGAATAGAATAAGTAATGTGCTTCATATGGTATCTGTATTTATTGAATGCTTAACAAATGTTTGTTGTTATTAAGACTTATATATGAGAGTGTTATATAAAGCTGCAACCTTCCCAGATGGTTAGAGAGAAGAATCAATAGGACATAACTTTAAAAGTTTTATAGCTTATTAAATTGAGACTCAAAGAGATGATAACTTACTATATACATCTTAGTTATCTAAGATTGATTAGAGAAGTTTAGTTTTTAATCTCACTATTTTATCATGTGACATTATTTAAAGTAGGATATTTGTGCTCCTATAACTTAGTTTTGCGCCTAAATTTTGAATGAATCTGACTTAGATACTTCTTAAACTTTCTTATGTGATAAATTTTCCTTGACTACACATACCATATTTTGTGCATTTTGAGATGTAAGTCATATGAATACATAAATACTGTTAGGGCATTATTTACTATGCCTTCATTATGTCCCACCTACCTTTGCAAGTAGTTGAGAGAAAATTCTAAAATCAGATAGATAGAATGAAAAAATAATATTAACTCTTAAGCAGATAAATCTATACTGGAGTGATGGCTTAGAGTGAAAGCAAATGGGCTTGCCATTGTTGTATTTTTTCCCCTTTTTTAGACTTTGGAACAGTCAGACTAAAAGTTTGTTGTGTATAGTGGACAATACCTAGGGTCACCACATCACCTCACACTCAGGGCTATTGCTTGATTATCTCCATCCAGGTGAGATAAGCATGGATCACTTTCTCATTCATTTCCACAGGGAAGAGTAAGGGATAGAAGAATGTGATTAAAAATTGCAGCACTATCACAATAGCAAAGACATGTAATCAACCTAAATGTCAGTCAATGATAGACTGGATAAAGAAAATGTGGTACATATACACCGTGGAATACTATGCATCCACAAAAAGAATGAAATCATATCCTTTGTTGAAGGCCAATAATGGCAGAAGGCCATTATTATTAGAAAACTAATGCAGGAACAGAAAACCAAATACTGCATGTCCTCACTTTTAAGTGGGAGCTAAATGATGAGAACACATGGAGCTTAGAGGGGAACAACACACACTGGGGTCTATCAGAGAACAGAGAGTAAGAGGAGTGAGAGGATCAGGAAAAATTAACTAATGGGTACTAGGCTAAAAACCTGGGTGATGAAATAATCTGTATAACAAATGCCCATGACACAAATTTACCTACGTAATAAACCTGGACATGTACCCCTGAACTTAAAATAAAAGTAAACAAAATTCAACAGGTTCCAAATAAATGTAAATGAGGAAAGGCAGTTAAGAGATGCTAGATATGTGCTTTTTAATGCCCGGCTACTTGTCAAGAATGCTTACAATCACTTCAGTTGTACAGGCTTATCCTAGTGGCTCTAACATAAGAAATAACATAATTAAATTAATTTTAAAAATGTGTGAACATGGAAAGGAAGAGTCCAAAATATCCATAATGGAAAAGATGTAATTTTTTCCAAAGTTCCAGAGAACTAATTGAAAAATCATTAACACTACTAAGAAAGTTCTGAAAGGAGACCAAATAATAGATCTCTGCCTTATACCAGAGAAGAATTCTAGCCTAGAAATTAAATATAGAAATTAACCAACTATTAATATAGGTTGATGAGAAACAAGTCTGGTTGGTCCTGGTGGCTAATCTTTCTTTCCTTCCTTGGTTGCTTAGTAGAGAGCTGGCTCAACAAGTCTATTAGTTTAAGAGAAGGACACCCTGTGGGACCCAGAGGCTCCCACTTTCTAACAAGGCCATCCTGTGAGAAAAAGTCTGCTCCCACTCCAGATCACAAAGCTTCTCTTGCCCTTTGGCCTTATAAATACATGAGGCATTACTGACTCAAGGCCATTCTCTGCTGGAACATTGGCCCTGTGCACACAGACCTGGGCAGTGGGTGATGGAGGTGAAGAATGGGGATAGGGTGTGCTGTATTGTTTCTCTGCTTCTCAGTTTTCTCTTGATGCCCCCCCATGCTATATTTGCACTATGAGGTGCTGGTGGCTTTTGCTCATGATCCCATACTCCCAAAAGTATAAGCAAATATTTAGATACTCTTAGGATAAAGAAGCTCTCTAAGCATGACACCAAACCCAAAAATATCAAAAGCAAGGAATTATGGATTTGACTAAAGAAGACTTTGGCATGTCCCTGTAAGCAAAATGAGAATATGAAAGGTCAAATGTGAAAACTATGTTGGCATATTTTACATATTAATTTTAAAAAGATGTAACATATTTCTTAACAGAAAAATAAGCAGAAGGATGAATGGACATGAAAATGCCCAAATGCCTAGCAATCACTTTAGAAATACACGGTGCAAAATATCTAAATTAAATTAAAACATAGTTAGGTACAATTTTTGATTCTCAATATAATATATATACATATATATGTACATGTGTGCATACACATATATACATACACACACGCACAACCATACATGTATATTATAATAGCTATTATTGAGTGCTGAGGGTCTGAGGCGATTCCATGATCACATTATACTATTAGTAGGAGCATTTTAGCAATATGTGACAATAGGTAGAATAATATGTATATCCTTTAGCCACTTATAAAAATTGTTTCAAAGAAAATATTTATGAATGTGTTTAAGGACTTAGGTATGAAAATATTTGTTTAGCACATTGTTTTTTAATTTAGAAAAGATTGATAGTGAACTCAATTCTAACAGCAATCAGTTGTTCAAGTAATGAATCGTTCATCTGTATGATAGAATACTGTACAACTAGTAATAAGATTGAAAATGCATAATGGCTTTAAAATATTGTCAACATGTAATCCAAGAATAAAAAACTCCATCTCTCTTGATATCTCCATTTAGGAAAGCAAGAAAAACAATCTCTCGAATTATTTCTGAGTGGTAGAATAATGGGACCTTATTTGTTTTTCTGCATGCTGTCTCTTTTAAAAAAATTAATACAACGTTTTAACTCAAGTGGTAACAAAGGTAAAGTGTTCACTTAAAAAATGCATGAATATAAAATTACACATTAGAATAAAATTAAGATTTTAAACCCAGAAGTTTTACTTGTTGAAACCATTATCCTCACCTTTAGGAGATTTAATTCCTTCAGTAGCTTGGCCTAGGGAAGGGAGGACCCAAATCAGAAGAAAAATTTAAAGTCTGATAACAGAAACACTATCTTAAAAGAACTCACCTTTCAAAAGTTGGGTTTTGGGGAGAGGAAATATCTTTTGACTGTCAAAAGCTAAATTCTTGAGGGACTCAGGGCATGTATAGAAAATAATAAAGTAAGGGAAAATGCAAGCTGATGCACTTTTTTTCTGCCTAATCGTACAAAAAAAGTTTGACCAGCTGTCATTAAGATAATTGGAAGTGTATGTGACTAAAAGTTAGGCAGTGGTGGGTCCCTGGGCATCAGTCCAGTACTCCACTCTCTAGATACATCTTGATGTCTTCACACAATTGACATCTTGACACAAGCTGACAATTGAAACTCAAGAGGGATCTTCACCTAGCTTTCAAAGTCTTACCTGGATTACAGGCCCCAGTGAAATGCTTCGTGTCCAGAATGGTGCCTGGATATTGGCAGTGAATACATGAGGTGCCTCAGCAGGTGGCCTGATGACAGACCCTTAAAGTCAAGTGCATTTAGGCAAACATGAAAAGGTTTCCAGTTTATTACTTGGAGGACACAATGAACTGGATAGGACTGGCAACTGGAAAGCAAAGTGAGATGCTTACATTTCAAGGTGAATGCAGGGACAATCAAAAAACAAAGTATGAATTGTACAAAAGTATGAATTACACGTCACGTCAGAAAGTCAGGATGGATAGATATCAATGACTTTGTATCAGACACTTGTCCTCAGAGGCCAATATAATACCAGAAAAAAAACATGTAATCCTAGGAAAATGGAAAGGATGATGGAGAGGAGAATTCTGAACTGCCCAAATATTTTCCTCAGAGCTTTTGAGTTTGAGCTAGAGTAAAAGTAACTTAGTTTATTTTACATTGGCAAGATGATATGTTTTGCTACCAGTGAAAATGGGGGCTCACAAGGTAAGGTCAGTTGCAGAGAAACATTTTCAAAGCTACATTTTTCATGCCTGAGTCATATAAAATGCATACCTCAGAAGAGAAATGGTTATTTGTAATTCTACTTGAGGTCATGCTGAAATAATTTATTCATATTTTAGAAAGAGGTAGATGATTTTCATTGAAGAGATACTTCTGGTGCAGATACATTTTCTTTTGAACAACTTTTAGTTTTCAGCCAAATGCTTATTGAACGTATCCATGACTTTACTTTCCAAAAGTAAAAAGTGGAGTGATGGGAGGGGAAGGAAAATACCAAAATGATTTTTCTAAAGTGTTTTCACTTTTTCTTAAACATAAAAAGACACTAATATATTTTACTCTAAATACAGACCGGAAAACTGAAAACTAGATTATATAGCCAAGAGGAAATGGCATTACAAAATGCTCTTACTGACTTTACTACATCAGCTTCTAAATAAAAGAAATAGAAACAAATGTCAGGAATGTGTTTTCAAGAATGAGATTTTGCTTGTGGTATTTCACTCTGGCTCTGAATAACCAGCAAACAAAATTAAAAGAAGATATTTATTTGTTTTTATAAGAATAAAACATTTGTATGTCTCCTATTTAATAACATTGCCATGTTAGCTTTTGTTCTTTATTTTTCTTTAAATCTTCCTATTTGGAAATAATTTCAAACTATAGGAAAGATGCAAGAATAACACAAAGAATACCTGTATATGCTTTACTCAGATTTACCTAGTATTACCTATTATTTTTATTAACACTTAAGAATTTTTTTTAACATTCTGAGGTTTTTTTTTGAACAAAAGTTAGTCATTCTGCATTGTTTTCTGTTGGTTTATCGGCAGCATCTCTGTCTCCTACAGCTTTGGGGGTAGGATAGCTTCTGCCTGACCATGGAAGTCCTCTTAGGGCAATAGGGGCCAACTTGCCTTTCTTTTGCATTCCCATGAGAGGCCACAACACTCGCTGTGTGAAGAGTCAATGAAGCTCTTAACTATTGTAGCTGATGAATACATTTTTAAAATTAATACAGGTGTGAGCAAACAAATAAATCAGTGGTGGTATGTAGGTATGTATTGTAAAAGTGAAAACCCCATTCCCTAACCATGTGTCCCTTTCTACAGCTAAGAGTATATTGTAAGTCTTTTCAGAAATACTCTGAGTATAGTACATACAAAGATATATAGCCATAGCTAGTCCAGGGGCAGTGGCTCATGCCTGTAATCCCAGTGCTTTGGGAGGCCAAGGTGGGTGGATCACAAGGTCAGGAGTTCGAGACCAGCCTGGCCAACATGGTGAAACCCCATCTCTACTAAAAATACAAAAATTTAGCTGGGTGTGGTGGTGGGTGCCTGTAATCCCAGCTACTCTAGAAGCTGAGGCAGGAGAATCACTTGAACCTGGGAAGCAGAGGTTGCAGTGAGCTAAGACCCTGCTATTACACTCCAGCCTGGGCAACAGAGCAAGACTCTGTTAAAAAAAAAAAATTATATATATATATATATATGGTCATAGCTACAGTAATAGGTATATAGATACAAACAGATGTACATTTGTTTCTTAAAGATATAAACACCGAACTCCTTTTCCATATTGGAAATAATGGTATTAGACTCTGCACGTACTCTTCCGTGGTGTGCTCTTTTCATATAATAATATACCTGGATTAGTTTGTGATGTAAGTTCATATAAATGTGCTTCAGTCTTTTTAAAGGTTGAATAATATTTCATTATATGGGTATACCATAATTTTTAAATCTATACTCTAAATGATATGCTTTTTTTAAAAAAAGTTTCGCTGATACAAAACTAAGATTTTATTTTTCTTTTGTGAGATATTAACTGTAAGATAAATTTCCAGCAGGTTCACCTTTACATTTAAATTGGGATAATAACTTTAATAATCATCATTTGACTTTTCTTGTCTTTGGTGCATTCAGTAATGTTTGCAGAAGGAAGGAAGGGATAGAGGAAGGAAGAAGGAAAGAAGAAAGTCAGATAGGCTAGTTTTTTGGGGATAGTGGTTCCTTACATGAGTGAAAGAGGACAGGGACCTTCTAGTCAAGATTATGATCAAATTTTCTTACCAATTTTCTATTGTGAACTTTTTTTTATTTTTATTTTTTTATTTTTATTTTATTATTATTATTATACTTTAAGTTCTAGGGTACATGTGCATAACGTGCAGGTTTGTTACATATGTATACTTGTGCCATGTTGCTGTGCTGCACCCATCAACTCGTCAGCACCCATCAACTCGTCATTTACATCAGGTATAACTCCCAATGCAATCCCTCCCCCCTCCCCCCTCCCCATGATAGGCCCCGGTGTGTGATGTTCCCCTTCCCAAGTCCAAGTGATCTCATTGTTCAGTTCCCACCTATGAGTGAGAACATGCGGTGTTTGGTTTTCTGTTCTTGTGATAGTTTGCTAAGAATGATGGTTTCCAGCTGCATCCATGTCCCTACAAAGGACACAAACTCATCCTTTTTGATGGCTGCATAGTATTAAATGGTGTATATGTGCCACATTTTCTTAATCCAGTCTGTCACTGATGGACATTTGGGTTGATTCCAAGTCTTTGCTACTGTGAATAGTGCCGCAATAAACATACGTGTGCATGTGTCTTTATAGCAGCATGATTTATAATCCTTTGGGTATATCCCCAGTAATGGGATGGCTGGGTCATATGGTACATCTAGTTCTAGATCCTTGAGGAATCGCCATACTGTTTTCCATAATGGTTGAACTAGTTTACAATCCCACCAACAGTGTAAAAGTGTTCCTATTTCTCCACATCCTCTCCAGCACCTGTTGTTTCCTGACTTTTGAATGATCACCATTCTAACTGGTGTGAGATGGTATCTCATTGTGGTTTTGATTTGCATTTCTCTGATGGCCAGTGATGATGAGCATTTTTTCATGTGTCTGTTGGCTGTATGAATGTCTTCTTTTGAGAAATGTCTGTTCATATCCTTTGCCCACTTTTTGATGGGGTTGTTTGTTTTTTTCTTGTAAATTTGTTTGAGTTCTTTGTAGCTTCTGGATATTAGCCCTTTGTCAGATGAGTAGATTGCAAAAATTTTCTCCCATTCTGTAGGTTGCCTGTTCACTCTGATGGTAGTTTCTTTTGCTGTGCAGAAGCTCTTTAGTTTAATGAGATCCCATTTGTCAATTTTGGCTTTTGCTGCCGTTGCTTTTGGTGTTTTAGACATGAAGTCTTTGCCCATGCCTATGTCCTGAATGGTACTACCTAGGTTTTCCTCTAGGGTTTTTATGGTGTTAGGTCTAACATTTAAGTCTCTAATCCATCTTGAATTAATTTTCGTATAAGGAGTAAGGAAAGGATCCAGTTTCAGCTTTCTACTTATGGCTAGCCAATTTTCCCAGCACCATTTATTAAATAGGGAATCCTTTCCCCATTTCTTGTTTCTCTCAGGTTTGTCAAAGATCAGATGGCTGTAGATGTGTGGTATTATTTCTGAGGACTCTGTTCTGTTCCATTGGTCTATATCTCTGGTTTGGTACCAGTACCATGATGTTTTGGTTACTGTAGCCTTGTAGAATAGTTTGAAGTCAGGTAGCGTGATGCCTCCAGCTTTGTTCTTTTGACTTAGGATTGTTTTGGCAATGCGGGCTCTTTTTTGATTCCATATGAACTTTAAAGCAGTTTTTTTTCCAATTCTGTGAAGAAACTCATTGGTAGCTTGATGGGGATGGCATTGAATCTATAAATTACCTTGGGCAGTATGGCCATTTTCACGATATTGATTCTTCCTATCCATGAACATGGAATGTTTTTCCATTTGTTTGTGTCCTCTTTTATTTCACTGAGCAGTGGTTTGTAGTTCTCCTTGAAGAGGTCCTTTACATCCCTTGTAAGTTGTATTCCTAGGTATTTTATTCTCTTTGAAGCAATTGTGAATGGAAGTTCATTCATAATTTGGCTCTCTGTTTGTCTGTTACTGGTGTATAAGAATGCTTGTGATTTTTGCACATTAATTTTGTATCCTGAGACTTTGCTGAAGTTGCTTATCAGCTTAAGGAGATTTTGGGCTGAGACAATGGGGTTTTCTAAATATACAATCATGTCATCTACAAACAGGGACAGTTTGACTTCTTCTTTTCCTAACTGAATACCCTTGATTTCTTTCTCTTGCCTGATTGCCCTAGCCAGAACTTCCAGCACTGTGTTGAATAGGAGTGGTGAGAGAGGGCATCCCTGTTATTGTGAACTTTTTATGTCTTTCAGAGGGCAGCTGGAGAATTACTTTCTCAGGAAGAGTATAGCTAATAGAATATTAAATAATATTTTTATTGTGTGGCCCTGTGGTTCCCTAAACTTCTTCATCATACTTGAAAGTTTTCTCAATATCTAATCTCCTTAGATAGACAAGCAACAAGAAGTACTATAGAGTTTTGTTGGTTCATGTATTCTCTACTTCATAAGGATATCTAGATACTCTGCCTTTCTTAAAAGCAAAAAGTAGAGGATGGAGAAACAGAGAGGAAGTGGAAGAGAGACATCAGTGAGACAGAGAGAGACCATGAGGAAGAGAAAGCAAGAAAAAGAAGGAGGAATGGAGAAGGGAAGAAATGAGGGAGGCAAGAAGGTGACGATGCCATTAGTTAGAGCTGTCAACATCAGATAATTAGGGAAAAAATGAATAGTAAGTCAGAAGAAAAGAGAAAACACCAAGATATAAGAATACAACATTTTCCCACTTCAGAAAGCAGAGAAACATTGTGTTATTTTCCATAAAGTCAAAGAAGTCAACAATGATCGCTCAGCTTCTGACTGCAGACTGAAAGCTACGTGTGTTGGAAGGGCATGATTCAGAATAAAAAGGATTGTTTCGAGGGCTTGTATTGTAATTTAAGTTGTGCAAGGAGAACTGGGAAATGTGTCACTGCAAAGGTGAAATACTTGCTTTCCATTTCTTAATGCTGTGGGAACAGAAATTTAATTATGGTCATGAATCTTTCATAGTGGGGCCAGCTTCGAAATTACATTGAACTGGGAGCCTATGTATTGTAACAATGTGAAGGTTACATGAAATAGTTTTGCTTAAGTTTATTTTAGATTAGAATGTAGTATAGTGAAGACATTTAGAAAGCATTTCATAGCCAAAGTTTCTTTTAAATTTTACTATATTACAATTTTATATACAATTATATGTGTGTATGTATACACACATACTTATCTGTACAATTATAATATATGGAGATATTCATGTTAAAGATATGTGCTATCTTAATTTTTATACCATTCACAAGTGTTGTTGAGCCTAAGTAATTAGGAAATAGATAACTAATTCCAACAGTACCAGAGGGTGGGGTTCAAGCTATACTTTAGGTAGGAGATTGTTAACATGTGGAATACACCTCACTTGGATTTCCCCTCTTAATTTATTTAAGCTAAATCAACAGGAGACTGATGCTGCTCATACCTTGAAGAAGCAACTGGCAGCAAGTACTGCTTACGGAAAAGTTTCCTTTACAAGTTAGAAAAACATTTTGGCTTCATCCTACGTATACACTCCACTCCAAAGTCTATTGCTACTGTTTTCCGAATTACTCACTAGCTTGATGAATGACAGTCACAAGTAGTGCTTTTATTGCAATGTACAGATGTTGATATTTCCCAGAATTTTCTTAGGGTAAATGGAAGGCTTTCATTTTGAAAAAAACTCATTGTAGATTTAATGCAGGAACTTAGATTTTCACTTAAAAAATCCATACAACTCTTATATTTTAAAATCTTATTTTTTAAACAAAGTTTGCTTAAAGAACCTGTTGTCTTTGGCATTGATAGAAAGCAGATGTTACCAATGGGATGAAGCCAGGAGGTTTAATGAGTAACAATAGAGTTAGAAACAGAATAATCATGTTAAGGGTCAGAAATGGGTTAGAATTCTTGTGTAAAACTGAGTAAAGCTTACAGGGCACATGCATGTGTGTGTGTGTGTGTGCGCGCGCGTGCGCACAGAGAAGGAGGGGGATGATTAAAAGGAGAAGAAAAAAGAAAATGTTATATGAAAACATTTCATGATAAAATACAGTTCTAAAAATAACTTGAGATTGGCCCACATTTAACGTTATTTTATTGGGTATTTTATATTCACATAGTGTTTGAGACTATTAAGTCAGGGGTTATAACTCAATATAAAGGAACATATGGATGAATTTTTTGGAAAAGTTTCCAAGGGCTATACATATATTTGCTACTTGAGTACTTTCCTGTGTACAGAAATGTAAAACGCTTAAGAAAATAAGTATATATTGGGTTAAATAACATGACTTTGTAAATAAATAGGAATATTGCCTTGTGTGTAATCACGCTAGCAAAACTTGACAGTGAAATCAAAATAATATTCCCAGTTATTAGGAGCTTCTTTCTGTGATATTATTTAGTTATGTTAAAGAATCTTGATAACTATGTCATGCTGTTCCTACAAATATTTCCAAAGTAGGAAACTATGCAGTGACAGAAGGGAGCTATTTGGTAGAAGAAGGATGTCTTTTTAGAAATGTTTTAAGCTTGGTTTATAGGATTTACTTATTAAAATGTAAAGGTTATTTAGATATGACTCTTTATGTTGGATTTTTATCAACAGAATATTTATTTAATATCATATAATTTTAAGTAGTCCAGAGTAATCAATGTTAATGTTATTTTTTATTTCTTGTTTATATTTACAAAGGGCTAAAGTAATAATGGAACATGATTTTTTTTCATGGCACAATTAATGTGTACCACTTCTCCTATTTTTTGTTTAACATTTGTGGAATTTCTTATAATTGCCATTTTATGTGTAACTATGTTTTGATAGTTCTCTAGTAATACATGGTTTGTCTATATTTGCATGTTTATATTCTATATTCTATAAGTTTTTGTGCTCATATCCCTGTGCCGACTAATGAATTTTGTCCAAGGAAGTAATAATTGTGTTTGAATAGCCTATAAATGACCCTCAAAGTGATATAGTGAAAAGAAGTTAAAAATTCTAGACTATGTTTGAACAAACCAAATGCACTTTAGTAAGCCTATCCTTATCCAGATTATATCTGGGCATAATTTTACCCACAGGATGTTTTTAAAGACTTTTAAAAAGGCTGAATAATGCTTATTGGTGTCTATAGATTTGCAGAGAATTTGCCTACTTATTTTATTTTTATGCTTTATAAGGTAGGTCTAAGTAATTTATTAATTGCAGAGATTCTGGTTCCTCCTTGTATCTGTTCTTTCTGATCACTTTAATAGTCTTTTTAATTTGATAGATGCTCTAAAAAAATGACATTAGTGAGGCGTGGACAGAAATAAGAGTCTGCTCTCTGTTGTTAGAAGACAGCACACTGATTTAACTGGAGTGAATATTACTGAACCCAGCAGCACTCTCAGTGTCCCCCAACCCCTAACCTGGACTTAGTACTGAAGTGGCAAAAATATTCACATTTAAGAAAATAAGAGCAAAATCTAACACAATGGTATGCAAATTTAGTGCCTCCAGAGAAATAGCCACTTCTCATTTTTGTCTCCCATTCTATCTTCTGTCTTTCCTAGGTCACTGTCACATTCTTTCTCAGGCTATAGTAATTCACACTTTATCTTCTCTCTTTTACAACCTTAATATTCTGAAACTCAGTTTCTTAGCTCAGCACCTTAAAAATAGTAGTACAGAATGTGTATTAGTTTAGTTAGTACCATTTAAAGAACTTTTTAAAAAAAGTTTTCATCAAAATGGACCTAAAGCTAAAACGTCCTTTGAGACGTTGTTTCTGATACCATAAAATCTACAAAGTTCCTTTCTAGATGCAGACCTATCGATTCTATTCAATGATAATAATAAAGGCTTTTTATACCCACATGGCTATCTCAAATCTTGTTATCAGCCCTCCAACTTAGTTGTAGGAGGGTTTCATCAGTCATGGTTATGTTGCTCTGGGAGGCTGATAACCATTATGCTATTATCAGTTGGGTGATGAGCTGGTCACCTTGTAAGTTTAAGTTGTTCTATCAGCCGTCCAAAAATAAATGCAAATAAACGGGTTCCAAACCCCTTTAGAGCACACTGTAAATCTTTGTAACCTCATGGCCAAATGGTAAACCGCAGGACCACATGACTCAATTCCCTTGAGACAGTCATGTTATTCCTGTCAGACTTTTCTTCCCTCATTCATCAGCTGGAAGCTTTCATCTCCTTTTAAAGTCATGGCCTTTCAAGTAGGGGTGAAATTACACCTGTCAGTAATAAATGTTCTCAGTGCTCTCTATCATTCTGTCATTTCACAAAAGATATTAAAAGGAAGCATAGCTTATTCCGCATTCAGTTAACACCACTTTTTTTTTCTTTCTCTACTTTTAGATACCTTCCTGTTATGTAATTGTTGAGCAAAGTTTTAAAATATTCACTAAATCAGGGGACATGTGGGAATGCTGGGCAAATTAGCTTCCATGTGAACTATACATTATATTCAATAACTACGTTAAACTTATTTGACAGAATGATTTAACTGTATACACAATCTACAACGGCAATCTAAATGTGCCCTTTAGCACACTTGTTCTGTTTATTTTTTCTAAGTTACACTCTGATAACTTTGTGGTTGCCCATAATACCATGCAGCAGGTGCACCTGTGTAGCCACCATTTTATTTACATAGAGAACAAAGTTAATGTTTTATCAAATCCAGACCACACCTGGGTTGGGACACTTGTAGGAAGCAGGGTTCAAATCAATTGCAACTTGCTTTTAGCCTGATATTTGAACTCCACTGAGCAAACCCTTTTGAGTTCTCTTGGAAGTTTTCAGGATTCAGTCTCTTAACTCCCTGTTAACTGAAGGATGAAATGGGAGCTGGAAGACTGAATTTACCTGTAAACCCTGTCACTCACTGTAGTAGGTCTTGACTCAAGAAATAAGAATAACTGAATTGTGTCATTACAGCCCACACCATACACTGTCCCAAGCAGAGAATTCTTCAAGTACAAGTGTATTTGGCTTGATATACCTGAGTATGAGGGCCAATATTTTTGTCAATTTTCTAATGCTGAACCGGATTAATGAATAAATGCTGTGTGAAATTCACAAATCGTCAAAGGTGGTCATGCTCCAAAGCTTTGTTGTTTTGTTTTATTTTATCCCTCATAGGGAAAGTATGTGCCAATTTTTTGTAGATTAGTGATACCGCAAAGAATCCATGCAAACACATAACCTCCCACAACTATTAGCAAACCATAGTATTTTATTTTTTCCAGAACACAAAGGATTGTGAATAATTTCTCTATTTTTATACCCTACTTCTTACATTCTGTCTTTTCTTATCTCCTTCCTCTTCAGGAGAAAAATAAAATTGTAAATAGAAAAACAGACCCTAAAACTCAGTGAGAGGGATAGATTGACTCAATTTGTCACTAAACTAAAAAAAAAAATTATCTCAAAGCACAATGCTGATTTAATTTCTCTGGAAATGATTACACATTTATCATTAGAGTTTTTTTCTATTAAATAGGTTCTGACATGTTATTAGAGTTTGATGAGACAAAACCCATAGTATCTATTTCAGGCCTAATCAACTAATAACTTCATTTGCAGAAACACCCCATCCATATAGAGGGCTGAAAATGAATTTCTGTCATTTAACATTATGTTTTGTGAAATCTCTGTAACTATATGAAATGATTTGAGAAGTTGAATTATCCCTATTTGTGTACCCAAATTATCCTTACATTAAATAATTTTCTGTGGTTTAAACTATTTCAATAATAATCCCATCTTAAGTAGAGATTGAATTTAACACCCTCAACTCCGAATTAAGTACACAGTTTTAAATTAATTAAGTAGTTCAAAATGCCTTTGAACTCTGAATTAAGTACATAGTTTTAAATTAGTTAAGTAGTTCAAACCCTAATAGTGTGGCCTTGGGCACTCTCTTTCATTTAACATGTAGTTCTTAACAAGCTTGATTGTCTGTTTTAGTCACCTTCTAAAGATAAAAACATCAAACTAAAAGAACCGAATATAGCAGTAAGAATTGCAAGACTAACAGCCTAGGACAGAAAGGAAAAGTAACAATGAAGTGCTGGACATGTTATGAGGCTCTTTCACATGCATTTACATGTTTGATTCCCCACAATCCTACATGAGATATGCAACTTATTTCACAAATAAGTAAGCAAGGCATGGGAAGCTATGCAATTTCCCCAAGGCTGGTAAGTGGTAGATTTGAGATATTAACTCAGGATATTTTATCTTAACTCAGTGGTAAATGTCATAAGTCACCTATACCAATTTAAATATTTTCTAGTATATTCAGTTTGTACAGGAAGTAGAAAATTAATTTTAGGAAGAGTCCATAGAAATGCTAAAATATACAGAGCTTTTTTTTTTTTTTTTAGATGGAATCTCGCTTTGTCACCCGGGCTAGAGTGCAGTGGCACGATCTCAGCTCTCTGTAGCCTCTGCCTCCCAGGTTCAAGCGATTCTCCAGCTTCAGCCTCCCGAGTAGCTGGGAATACAGGCACATGCTACTGCGCCTAGCTAATTTTTGTATTTTTAGTAGAGACGGGGTTTCACCATCTTGGCCAGGCTGGTCTGGAACTCCTGACCTTGTGATCCACCCGCCTCGGCCTCCCAAAGTGCTGGGATTACAGGCTTGAGCCACCGCGCCCGGCCCAGAGCTTTGACACTTGAAGTTATTGGCGTCGCATCTTGTGTAGAACCCCTCGTTTTCTAAGGATAATGAATACACTATTTTACTGAATGATTTAACTCTAAAACTGGTTAGCACATATGTTAATTCAAATAGATTTAAATAATTTAACTCAATTTATTATAAACAAAAATTATGTTATTTCTTTCATTAGCTCTTCAAATCTAGGTTACATGCATAATGCCAATTAAGACAAATAGAAACACTTTTTCCTCCCTGAACCTATCTCCTTCACCAACATTTCAGCTGACTTTTATGCTTTATTGCTATGCATGCATACCACATAGCAGTGTTTTACAAAATGCAGTCCATCTGTCACTTGCATCAGAATCACCTATGTTGATTTTGTAGAAAGCTGACCACTGAATTAGGTCATCTGGTATTCAGGCTTAAGCTCATTAAAGTTCGAAACCCGCTGCCTTTCAGTTTAACATCATTTCTCTGTGCACTTTAAGATGGCCCTGCTCTACAACTGACTGCATTTCACAATTCATCTGTACTTGCGAAGACTAATGCTTGACTAAAACACTGTTAGCTGAGACAAAAATGATGGAGGAAACATACATCTCTCTTCAGTTTATAACTGATAACTCTTAACTATTCCTCATACCTTTGCTACAGAAAGGCAGGCAGGCACATGTTTGATTCACTTTCTCCAGTTTATTTAATGTATCATTATTATTTTCCAATTAGTGTAAAGTTGGGTTTTGTTATTTGAAACTGTAGTATGTGAGCATCTGCTTTGTCTGTTAAGGACACTTCTAATTTTGTATTCCACTTTTCATTTCTGTATATATAACAAATCATCTGTTTTCAAGTGAAATTTACTCCAACGGAATGTTGTCGGTTTGCACTGAAATAATGCTATTTTTTTCTATCTTAATGGAAAGAGTTTTGATTAAAATTAACGGCTACTTAGAATATTTTAAGTCTTCAAGGAGTGATTCAAAACAAATAGAAAATACGTTCCTGAGAGAAAGTGTCCTAAGAGGTGCTTTTGTGTGACTAATAATGACCTTGACCCCCATAGCTGTATGTTTAATGGAGATGACAAGCAGTCCATACTAGTGGTGAGGCACTAACTTTAAACTAAGGCACTTCTATTGAAAAGGAGCTCTTGATCTAATAGGCATCACAGGTACTGTCATTAGAGAAGACGATTTGGATTTGATTTGCAAGGTGGGAAAGCCCCAAAATCAGGCACTGTGTGGGGGCAGCAAGTGCGGCGGGTGTAGTCAGAGGCCTGCCTGCCTCCTAAAAGGTTGGGAGCAAAGTTGATGTAGTTTGGGTGTCAGAGAAATTAGAAGACTTGAGACAATGCTTTTTCATTCTTTTCTTTCTTTTCTTTTTTAAGTTGACAGATTAAGTACTAGCAATCGCTAGCAATATGGCTCTTTCTGAATGTGGTTACAAGTCTTGAATTTCAATGAATTAATCTCATTTATTAAACATTTTGTAAAAACAATGCTTACACATGTTGTTTAAATGTTGTTTGAAGTTGAAATGTTTTGAAATGGTATCTGATCAGCAGAGAAAAACACAATTTTAATATCAACATGCAAGAGACACCTTTGGTTGCATTTACACCAAAACATTGTAAATTAGTATATTTAATTATAGCTCCCGGTTTCCCATTTTTTCATAGAAAAATTTAAATGTTTATCAGCTAATTATATGTTAAATACCATGTGATATTATGGATTTCCTCAGTGGTAACATGTTTTAAAACTTCATTCATATTTTAATGATATACTTTATTTGAAAATTTCTATATTTTTATTACATTAACTCTTTCTGGCCTTCTATTGCAGCCACTAACTTTTGACTAATATTGAGAACTAAAGCTGCTAATATTTACTAATCTGAGCAAATTAGTTTAGTAGACTTTAGGAACTCTGATTTGAGCTTAGGGAACTGCAAACAATCTGAGTGCAGAATTTAGAAATCACCAGTTATCTACTGGTCAAATATTGTTCATTGGCTAGGTAAACAGTGATATGGAAGCTAACTTGTACAAGTGCAAAGTAAATAACAATGTGTTTACTTTTTCTAATATTTGTGTCTATGTATAAGAAATGGGTTGCTGGAAGTCGTACTTATTTACAAAGTAAAGCTTTAAAAATATTTTAATACCTTACTGTAGTGTATCTACTTTGGATTAGAACGCTTACATCATCTATTCACTCTAAAGTAGGCTTGCAGGCATCTTTCTTTCTTTCTTTTCTTTCTTTTTTTCTTTTCTTTTTTTTTTTTTAGAAGCAGGGTCTTGCTTTGTCACCCAGGCTGGAGTTCAGTGGCATGATCATAGCTCACTGCAGCCTCAAACTCCTCCTGGGTTCAAGTGATCTTCCTTGACTTGGCCTTCCAAGTAGCTGGGATCACAGATGTGAACCACCATGCCCCGCTTAGGCATCCATCTTGATACTTTTAGCAAGATAGTTAAGAAGTAATTTCTAAAATACTTCTAAATAGGATCCTTCGCTATTTCATTCAGCAACCTCTGCAAGCCCTTTCAGCGAAATTGAGGCACTTCTATTAAAAGTAACCATATTATTGACTGTGGCCCAAGAGTAAAGTGGGCTTCTGGCCCTCAATCCCTCCTTCAAAGTATTGTACCTTGCAGGGGCAGTCACTCTCACCTCCATTTGTTCCTTCAGCTTTTGGGAATTGGTAATTAACACTGCTTTCCTACTATTAGTACTCAGTTACTAACTCACCCTCGGAAAAGAGAACTAGTTCCTCTCACTGGTCAATACAACCTCAGATGTCTGAGCATTAACTTCACCTAAAAATTTAACAAATATTACATTTAATTGTATCATAGGCTGTTTCCATTTAAGTTTGTGCTTCTGTATCTTCCCAACTAAACTGTAAAGTTTCACCTGTGTGTTTATGGTGCCTAGGACTGGAACCAGGCCCATGTGACTCTTCTTTGTGACCCCTGGCCTTCTGTTAGCTCCAAAACACACAAAATAGATAAGTTTTGAAGCTAAATTTATTGGCTGTATATGTTAAAACTTCACATAAAAGACTTAAAAAGAACTATAATGTTTTATATATACATATAAACTTTTATATACATACGTGTACTTTTATATATGTAATTTTTATACATATAAGTATATATTATGTATTATAAATATGCATATATACATAAATAATACTCCCAAGTGAAAGGGCTATAGAGATCATCTAGTCCCAACTTTATTTTACAGAGAAAAAAAACCAAACTGAGTGAGGAAAAGTGACTTTCGCAAGTTCCCAATGCAAGTTAGTAGCTAAGTTGGGGCAGCCAGGACTCCTGACATTCAGACAATGCTCACCTCACTTCATTACATGCTTTCCTGGCGGCCCTAAGAATGTATATTTAGGTTAACCCTCATTATACTTCTCGGACTTGTATGATGTACTGATGGTCGCAACATACTAGCCAGATAAAAAATGCAAATATTTTACTGAACATGTATACACCATTCTAATGAGAAAATGAGCAGAAGATAGAACATCCATATGGGGTATAATTAGACATACATATATACATACACATATGTACATTTTATACATAGTATACTTATTTTAATAATTCTAAATATTGAATGTTTAATAAATTAACAATGCTAGCAAAGATGCTGAGATGGATTGCTAATGGAATAATACCTCAACATAACATTTTTGGGAAGTTATCTATCTCTATACAACTAAAATGAATGTAACTATAGATCCAGCAATTCCTACTCTTAAAACTGTCTATAGAAATAGAATTTTAAAGATACATGAATGAGAGTGCTAGACCACTATTTATAGTGTAAAAAAAGAAAAAGAAAATGAAGAAAAGGCAGGTGGTTCATCATTAAAGGAATGGCAATTTTAAAAAGTAATGAAATTGTGAATATTAATTAGGCCTTCAGAGATGTAACCGGAGGTTAGTTCTGAATGGGAAAATTTGGGAGTGTTTCTATTTTAGGGCTCATGTTGTTGCTAAGAAACATGTCATATTTACCCGGAGTTGCTCAAAATTGCATTAGATGTTATCATTTATTGAAAAAGAGCCTGGTTTTCCTTGAGCTTGACCACCAGTCCCAGTTTCCTGACTGGCAGATGCCCCCATACGCTGCCATCAACTTAGCTTTTTGTTCTTTGCAGAGCAAGCGAATGAATGACTTGCTGTGAACTCACCAAATGATAAGTCTGGTTCATGGTACAACCTTGACCACTTCCCTAGGATCATTTCAGATGGCTCAAGAGGTCTGTAGTCTAGAGGGGAATGTTCTTTTCAAATCCTATTATTAACACTTTACAACAGAAAAAAATTACTTCAAATTACTTCCACTAAGGGTGGCAGATATACATTCCCACCTAATTTTTTTTTCTTTATTATTATACTTTAAGTTCTAGGGTACGTGTGCACAATGTGCAGCTTTGTTACATATGTATACTTGTGCCATGTTGGTGTGCTGCACCCATCAACTCATCAGCACCCATCAACTCGTCATTTACATCAGGTATAACTCCCAGTGCAATCCCTCCCCCGTCCCCCCTCCCCCCTCCCCATGATAGGCCCCAGTGTATGATGTTCCTCTTCCCAAGTCCAAGTGATCTCATTGTTCAGTTCCCACCTATGAGTGAGAACATGCGGTGTTTGGTTTTCTGTTCTTGTGATAGTTTGCTGAGAATGATGGTTTCCAGCTGCATCCATTTCCCTACAAAGGACACAAACTCATCCTTTTTTATGGCTGCATGGTGTATATGTGCCACATTTTCTTAATCCAGTCTGTCACTGATGACATTTGGGTTGATTCCAAGTCTTTGCTATTGTGAATAGTGCTGCAATAAACATACATGTGCATGTGTCTTTATAGCAGCATGATTTATAATCCTTTGGGTATATCCCCAGTAATGGGATGGCTGGGTCATATGGTACTTCTAGTTGTAGATCCTTGAGGAATCGCCATTGAACTAGTTTACAATCCCACCAACAGTGTAAAAGTGTTCCTATTTCTCCACATCCTCTCCAGCACCTGTTGTTTCCTGACTTTTGAATGATTGCCATTCTAACTGGTGTGAGATGGTATCTCATTGTGGTTTTGATTTGCATTTCTCTGATGGCCAGTGATGATGAGCATTTTTTCATGTGTCTGTTGGCTGTATGAATGTCTTCTTTTGAGAAATATCTGTTCATATCCTTTGCCCTCTTTTTGATGGGGTTGTTTGTTTTTCTCTTGTAAATTTGTTTGAGTTCTTTGTAGCTTCTGGATATTAGCCCTGTGTGAGATGAGTAGATTGCAAAAATTTTCTCCCATTCTGTAGGTTGCCTGTTCACTCTGATGGTAGTTTCTTTTGCTGTGCAGAAGCTCTTTAGTTTCATTAGATTCCATTTGTCAATTTTGGCTTTTGTTGCTGTTGCTTTTGGTGTTTTAGACATGAAGTCCTTGCCCATGCCTATGTCCTGAATGGTATTACCTAGATTTTCTTCAAGGGTTTTTATGGTATTAGGTCTAACATTTAAGTCTCTAATCCATCTCGAATTAATTTTTGTATAAGTAGTAAGGAAAGGATCCAGTTTCAGCTTTCTACTTATGGCTAGCCAATTTTCCCAGCACCATTTATTAAATAGGGAATCCTTTCCCCATTTCTTATTTTTCTGAGGTTTGTCAAAGATCAGATGGCTATAGATGTGTGGTATTATTTCTGAGGACTCTGTTCTGTTCCATTGGTCTATATTTCTGGTTTGGTACCAGTACCATACTGTTTTGGTTACTGTAGCCTTGTAGAATAGTTTGAAGTCAGGTAGCGTGATGCCTCCAGCTTTGTTCTTTTGACTTAGGATTGTCTTGGCAATGCGGGCTCTTTTTTGATTCCATATGAACTTTAAAGCAGTTTTTTTCCAATTCTGTGAAGAAACTCATTGGTAGCTTGATGGGGATGGCATTGAATCTCTAAATAACCTTGGGCAGTATGGCCATTTTCAAGATATTGATTCTTCCTATCCATGAACATGGAATGTTTTTCCATTTGTTTGTATCCTCTTTTATTTCACTGAGCAGTGGTTTGTAGTTCTCCTTGAAGAGGTCCTTTACATCCCTTGTAAGTTGTATTCCTAGGTATTTTATTCTCTTTGAAGCAATTGTGAATGGAAGTTCATTCATGATTTGGCTCTGTGTTTGTCTGTTACTGGTGTATAAGAATGCTTGTGATTTTTGCACATTGATTTTGTATACTGAGAGTTTGCTGAAGTTGCTTATCAGCTTAAGAAGATTTTGGGCTGAGACAATGGGGTTTTCTAAATATACAATCATGTCATCTGCAAACAGGGACAGTTTGACTTCTTCTTTTCCTAACTGAATACCCTTGATTTCTTTCTCTTGCCTGATTGCCCTAGCCAGAACGTCCAACACTGTGTTGAATAGGAGTGGTGAGAGAGGGCATCCCTGTCTTGTGCCAGTTTTCAAAGGGAATTTTTCCAGTTTTTGCCCATTCAGTATGATATTGGCTGTGGGTTTGTCATAAATAGCTCTTATTATTTTGAGGTACGTTCCATCAGTACTGAATTTATTGAGTGTTTTTGGCATGAAGGGCTGTTGAATTTTGTCAGAGGCCTTTTCTGCATCTATTGAGATAATCATGTGGTTTTCTGTCTTTGGTTCTGTTTATATGCTGGATTACGTTTATTGATTTGCATATGTTGAACCAGCCTTCCATCTCAGGGATGAAGCCCACTTGATCATGGTGGATAAGCTTTTTGATGTGCTGCTTGATCCGGTTTGCCAGTATTTTACTGAGGATTTTTGCATCAATGTTTATCGGGGATATTGGTCTAAAATTCTTTTTTTTGTTGTTGTGTCTCTGCCAGGCTTTGGTATCAGGATGATGTTGGCCTCATAAAATGAGTTAGGGAGGATTCCCTCTTTTTCTATTGATTGGAATTGTTTCAGAAGGAATGGTACCAGCTCCACCTTGTACCTCTGGTAGAACTCAGCTGTGAATCCATCTGGTCCTGGACTTTTTTTGGTTGGTAGGCTATTAATTATTGCCTCAATTTCAGAGCCTGCTATTGGTCTATTCAGGAATTCAGCTTCTTCCTGGTTTAGTCTTGAGAGAGTGTAAGTGTCCAGGAAATTATCCATTTCTTTTAGATTTTCTAGTTTATTTGTGTTGAGGTGTTTATAGTATTCTCTGATGGTAGTTTGTATTTCTTTGGGGTCAGTGGTGATATACCCTTTATCATTTTTTATTGCGTCTATTTGATTCTTCTCTCTTTTCTTCTTTATTAGTCTTGCTAGCGGTCTATCAATTTTGTTGATCTTTTCAAAAAACCAACTCCTGGATTCATTGATTTTTTGGAGGGTTTTTTGTGTCTCTATCTCCTTCAGTTCTGCTCTGATCTTAGTTATTTCTTGCCTTCTGCTAGCTTTCGAATGTGTTTGCTCTTGCTTCTCTAGTTCTCTTAATTGTGATGTTACATTGTCAATTTTAGATCTTTACAGCTTTCTCTTGTGGCCGTTTAGTGCTATAAATTTCCTTCTACACACTGCTTTAAATGTGTCCCAGAGATTCTGGTATGTTGTATCTTTGTTCTCATTGGTTTCAAAGAACATCTTTATTTCTGCCTTCATTTCGTTATGTACCCAGTAGTCATTCAGGAGCAGGTTATTCAGTTTCCATGTAGTTGAGCGGTTTTGATTGAGTTTCTTAGTCCTGAGTTCTAGTTTGATTGCACTGTGGTCTGAGAGACAGTTTGTTATAATTTCTGTTCTTGTGCATTTGCTGAGTAGTGCTTTACTTCCAATTATGTGGTCAATTTTGGAATATGTGTGATGTGGTGCTGAGTAGAATGTATATTCTGTTGATTTGTGGTGGAGAGTTCTGTAGATATCTATTAGGTCTCCTTGCTGCAGAGATGAGTTCAATTCCTGGATATCCTTGTTAACTTTCTGTCTCGTTGATTGTCTAATGTTGACAGTGGGGTGTTGAAGTCTCCCATTATTATTGTATGGGAGTCTAAGTCTCTTTGTAAGTCTCTAAGGACTTGCTTTATGAATCTAGGTGTTCCTGTATTGGCTGCATATATATTTAGGATAGTTATCTCTTCCTGTTGAATTGATCCCTTTACCATTATGTAATGGCCTTCTTTGTCTCTTTTGACCTTTGATGGTTTAAAGTCTGTTTTATCAGAGACTAGTATTGCAACCCCTGCTTTTTTTTTGTTCTCCATTTGCTTGGTAGATCTTCCTCCATCCCTTTATTTTGAGCCTATGTATGTCTCTGCATGTGAGATGCGTCTCCTGAATACAGCAAACTGATGGGTCTTGACTCTTTATCCAGTTTGCCAGTCTGTGTCCTTTAATTGGAGCATTTAGTCCATTTACATTTAAGGTTAAGATTGTTATGTGTGAACTTGATCCTGCCATTATGATATTAACTGGTCATTTTGCTCATTAGTTGATGCAGTTTCTTCCTAGCCTTGATGGTCTTTACATTTTGGCATGTTTTTGCAATGGCTGGGACCAGTTGTTCCTTTCCATGTTTAGTGCTTCCTTCAGGATCTCTTGTAAGGCAGACCTGGTGGTGACAAAATCTCTAAGCATTTGCTTATCTGTAAAGGATTTTATTTCTCCTTCACTTATGAAACTTGGTTTGGCTGGATATGAAATGCTGGGTTTAAAATCCTTTTCTTTAAGAATGTTGAATATTGGCCCCCACTCTCTTCTGGCTTGTAGAGTTTCTGCCAAGAGATCTGCTGTTAGTCTGATGGGCTTCCCTTTGTGGGTAACCCGACCTTTCTCTCTGGCTGCCCTTAAGAGTTTTTCCTTCATTTCAACTTTGGTGAATCTGGTAATTATGTGTCTTGGAGTTGCTCTTCTTGAGGAGTATCTTTGTGGCGTTCTCTGTATTTCCTGAATTTGAATGTTGGCCTGCCCTACTACCCACCTAATGTTAAAAGACATTCCTACATAAAAGTGCCCATCATAATGATAACCAAAACTCTGGAAATTAATCCATTTAATAGGGAAGGGCATAGATCAAATAACTAAGGGATAACAAGTATGCCTTAAAACATATTGAACCTATAGGGTAAGCACTTTGATATGTTTGTTCTTGTGTGGTCAAAACATTACAGAGGAAGGAATCATTTGCAATTGTCTCACTGCATGTCTTGGCCCACGTGAGTAATTGCAATTTAAAGATCTGCCCAAAGCAATTAAAAATACATACAGTCATGTCTTCTTACTTTCAGAATGGAATACATAGTCATTAAATTAAGAAGGAAAAGAAACTAACCATCAAAATTGGAGGAATAAAAGAAAAATTTGTGATATATGGTGGTCTGCATACTGCATAGGTTGTCCTATGCTTGTTGCAAAGAGGAAAGATTGGGATGAAGGGGTAATCATTAAACCCTGATAGCATGTGAAGTATCTTATGGTCATGGTTGTAAGTCAGGTCTGGAAGGAATAAACTTTACTCTTTCAGGTGTTTGAAGAAAAAAAATTAAAGATAAAGCAAAGTATACTTCTTAGAATTAAGAGGTAAGAGGTACAGTATAAAGGCAAGCTGTTTTATAGAAAAAAATGTTATCTACCATGTGTAAAAATTTTCTCTCAGAGCATGTGAGTAAGGAGAGTAAACAGTTTTTCTCAAACAATGAATAGTACTGAAGGACAACCAGCCAAGTAAGTACTTTGATAATAATGCAATATAATCCTTTCAAGTTTGTTATCAGGTGTTCTTATAGTCAAGTGTCATAGATCCAAAATTTTGACGATCTCTACTGTGTTAGGAAAAAACCGAAGGGATATGCAGAAATAATTTGGGGATAATATGATATGAAGTAAACATCAATGGATTCTTAGAAGACAACATGGAAACATAAGTAAAAATCATATGAAAGATCATATAAAAGTTATGTACAAGTAGTTGAGGCAGAGGGAAGGGAGTTGTCTCTGAAGGATCTTGCAGCCTAATTAGCCACATGAACTCCAATTATTTCCATAACTTTTATTGCTATTAAATTAAACGATACATTAAATTAAATTGGATTGGATTCCTTCCCAATCCAATTGAGGATAAGTTGACTAATAACAAGTGGATTTTTACTTAGAATAATAAGGGTAAGTATAATAATATTATAAATAAAATAGACTACTAGTTGTGGGAGCTGAAAAGAAATGCTTTCCAATAATAGAAATAAAATAAAAACTTTGTTTACAAAGTACATATGAAAACCATGCTAAAATTATTCATTAAAAAATAGAGGAGTATGACACCTGTATGTGTAATATTTATTACTTAAGGGAGCTTTGGCTTTCCATCACTTTTCGAAGTTGTTCAGAAATTAGAGACAATTTTAAGTAGTTGAATATTTTATTTTATTAGATGGTAATTGTTCTGTCTGAACATGTGAAAATACAAACAAAATATTAAAATAATTACTTCTCACAGCATTAAAATACAGCTAGAAACAGTTTATTCCCAATGAAAATATTCAGGAAAGATGATCACTTTTAAATTCAAACTTTATTCTGATTTATTAGGAATGTGATGTATCAAAACTATTGAACCAAAATGCCACAAGGTGGCAGTGGCCTGTCCAAGGTGCAGTCAGAGCACTGAAGGACCTTCTCTTCAGCGTTGACATTCTGTTTCCTTCTTATGCTTTTTTAAATAATTAATCTTCCTGATTGAGCCACGTGAAATTTTCTGAATATACCTAGTGTTGAAAAACATTTAGTGGCCCATTTCCACAACCTTTATTATTCTCTTGACTACTAAAAGAAGGAAAGAAGAAACCAATAAGAGAAGAAAACGTAAGTTTATTATATATTGTGTTCAACCACCTAACTAGATGGCTTACATATTACATATCTAGAATATAGTTAAATATTCTTTAGATATTCAATACTACTGAAGGGCTGAATACAGAATACAGTGTTTGCTGTCATCTCCAAACACAGTGCAGTCAATGACTGGGTATTTAATAAGCAGTTACAACTCTCTTTTGATTTCCAGGCACCTATACTGGATGTGGCAGCTTATTTCATTTACCTATTTAAAATGTGCTTTCACACATATATTTTATTAATAGACACATAATATATTGTGTCTAATAAAGTGATTATGTATTATCTCTTCATTGGAATGGGATAAACTGGGATTGAGAGAATTTGTCACAGTGGATTTTGACTGTTTATTTTCCCCTGTGAAAATGATGAAATAATCTTCAAAATTATAATTTTCTAATTTCTTTTTTTTTAAATTTAATTTAATCTTTTTTTTTTTTTTTTTGAGACGGAGTCTCACTTTGTCGCCCAGGCTGGAGTGCAGTGGCCGGATCTCAGCTCACTGCAAGCTCCGCCTCCCGGGTTCACGCCATTCTCCTGCCTCAGCCTCCCGAGTAGCTGGGACTACAGGCGCGTGCCACCTCGCCCGGCTAGTTTTTTGTATTTTTTAGTAGAGACGGGGTTTCACCGTGTTAGCCAGGATGGTCTCGATCTCCTAACCTCGTGATCCACCCATCTCAGCCTCCCAAAGTGCTGGGATTACAGGCTTGAGCCACCGCGCCCGGCCAATTTTCTAATTTCTATAGAAACATTTTAATGAAAAATACCATCAATAATCATAAGCATTGAGAGAATAAGATGATGTAGAATTGTGGAAACAATTTTTAAATATATGATATAAAACACAAGGCATTATTTTGTCTTTGTTCTTGTTCTCAGACTGAATGCTAAATATTTTCATGAGTTATATGTATGGAAAGTGATGTAAAAATAATCCATCCATCAGCACACACTTGATTCAATACCTGCAAGCCGAACACAGTGGTCAAGGCTGTGAAGTGGATTTATAGACACAACAATCCTCAGGGTTTCAGGGTTGCATGTATGTCACTACCCTTGCTTGTTGGTATACTAAGATAAGTAATACCATTGTACCATGTATAACTTTTTATGGGTGGCCAGTCAGTGAGTGAATCACTCCAGAGAAGAATGAAGAGAGCAATTTGTTGACAAGGGAATGACCATGGAGTTGCCAGAGATGGCATGGTGATGAAGAAGATGTTGCTCTACTTTTAGGGATAGCCGACATGTTCATATAACAGTTTTGAAAGGAGTTTAACACATCTTACATTTATATTTTGGATTTTCTGTTTGCTCTACAGTTGGGTGAACTTAAACTATATTTCAGTTGCTTTAGGATGATGGCTTGATTCCTGATACCATACTGATAAAGCCAGGTCAGTCTCTGTATTCTTTTCATCATTCTCATCCCTTGATTTAATGAGTTCTTTGAAGCCATCTTCAATCAATATTACATTACTGATTATCTCTCCTGCGTCTTTTGTCTGCTAAAATCTGTTCCCTACAGAAAGTCAACAGAACACTGACTTTTGAATAAAGCAGATCTGGGTTCAAATTCTGGCATAATCTCTGTCTAGCCATGACATTTTTGGCAATTTAACCTCTCTAGGAGTGTTCTATACAGTGAGAGAAATAATGTGTAGCTTTTGAAGTTGGTTTATAATGAAAACTAAATAACATAAGTATATAGAGTGCCTCACAGACACCGATTATTAAAACAATTGAAGCTGCTATTTCTGTGGTTGCTACGTCCAGGTTCCACACTTACCTAACAGCCTATCTTTTTTTTTTATCATCAACCAAGTAACCTTTATTAAAGCACTGATACCTTGTCACTAATAGATTCCCAGTGGATATTTTCAGTAGAATGTTTCCTTCCTTTAATTATTGCCTTAAGTATTTAGTATATAACAAAAAATGAATTTTGGGGAGATTCAGTTATAGGCAAGGAGCCACATTCACCTTTAAGATGATTTGAATGTTGGCACCTGAAGATAACTTCTTTCCTTTTCCCAATGGGTAGGCTTGGACTGCTGAACATGTCAAGTAGTTCTATTAGGATAGTTTATGAATGATTCAATATCAGATTTAAAGAAATTGTTTTGGGATATACCAAGTGAAATTCTCTACCAATAGTTACAGACAAACTTCTTGTCTTCCTCAAATATTTTCCTACCTAAAATAAATATTTTGTTATTTTTCATTCTTTTTCATATGGCAGTTTCTAATCTCTCATCCCATTCTTTGCACATTCTTCTGACACAAGATCATTTGTTGATTTAATAAATGAATTCTTACAACTAGTTTGGAAGAGGGATATTGTACTGGATTTGAAGCTGGATTATCACAAATATGGAGTGAGTATTTCCATATGCCAAGCACTATTCCAGACACTGAAAATCCTGGGATGAATGAGACAAAGACTCTAGAAGGTCTTATAGTTATGTTAATTATTTGTTTATAAAAATAATTATAAAAGTAATATGATACAGTAAATGCTTCAACAAATAATTATTACAGCATGATTAAATGCTTCAAATGAGCAGTGAGTCAAATTCTGGGGCATTCAGAAACAAAGATATTTGTCCTGGGTCTTAAGCAGTAAGAATTTTCCAGGTCTTCAAAGAAGTAGGAATTTGTGGGGTGCTGGGGTGAGGACTGCTAAGGGGAGCATATGGAGAAGAAAACAAACTATTGTGGGTAGAGGAGCCAGTTAGAAGAAAAACCAGTAGTGATAGAGTGATGCACTGTGTTGGGAAAGTTTTGGCTGACAGAGAAGGCACTTAAGTGTCAGTTAAACAAGTTGAGATTGTAGTTGGGGTCAGATCATGAAGTGTCAATTCCATACATAGGAAGTTAGGCTCTTTCCTATAAGCACAGGGAAATATTAGACTCTTTAATGCAAAAATTAGCCATTATTTTATTTTTGAAAAATAATTTTTCTGATCATGAGAGAGGAAAAACATAATAGGAGACTACCTGGGAGAGCTTGCAATAGTCCGGGTGAAAGGATGTGAGATAAATGAAGTGAAGGGCGATTGCACTGAACATAAATACAACAGTCTAGAGTTGGTCTGACCTATGCAGAGACATTTTATTTTATTGTTTAAATCAACAAAAAGTGATTTTAACTGCACTGCACTATAACCCTACTGTCTGGACTGGGTCATCCCCAGCTGAGTTAGATCCACAGAATATTAATTTAGCATTCTGTTTCAAAACTTGGTACACCAATGTGTTCTTTCTTGACTAAATATATTTTTATAGCATCTCTTCTGAAACCATCTTGTTTCATATTACAACTTGACTGGCCTTTATAATTTTTTATTGTCAATATGTTTCTAATAATAACTTTGCATTTCTGGCTCAGATAGCAAAATGATTTATATTTAAAGTACCATGTCTACACCAAATAATATCAGTGAAAGATAAAAAAATTAAGAAAACCTATAAGATTTATCTGGGCTCAAAAGCAGAATCAACATTTTATAGGCCAGAAATGCCAAGTTGTGAGTGGATCTACAGCTGCAGTCCACTAGGATGCAACTGCTGACTCACATAGTCTAAAAAAGCTCCATGCAATACTTGAAACTAGAGATAATAAGCTTACTGCTTTATGTCTGGGATGGGAATGACTCTTGCTCAATCAATTTTCTCTTAAGAAAGGAGGTTAGCATTATATTTGTAACTAAGAGCTTGGGGCTATGGCTTTGTAGGATACTATAGACCAAAGTAAGCGAGAGGATCCACATGTCACTTTTTTTAAAAAGCGGAAATTAAATTAGTTTCCTAGTTTCCCACTGGGTTAGTGACTGACCGATCTCATCAGGAAGAAGGGAATATTTTATGTTTCTGGTCTACACTCAATTTATTAGGAGGGTAAGTAGAAACAACTCAACAAGAAATAAGGAAGGCTAATATTGGCAGGAGAGAGAAAGGAGGGGAAAGAGGTATTCCTTTCACTTGAATGAGTCTGCAAATCAAGATTCTAAAGTATATAAGTAAACTAATTGATGTTAAGAAAGACAAGCAACATGCCAGGAAAAATGCACAAGAATATGTCCAAGATAAAATTAATATTAGGGGATAGTCTAATGTTAATACTCATGGCAACAAACAAAAATTATGAGACAAAAAAGGCAGAAATGAAACAAAAATAATTAGACATGAATAGGACCAAATGAAGAGATGGGTGGAACAAGATGGCAAAGTAGAACTCTTTGGCAATCATCACTTCACAGGAATATTGATTTGAACAACTCTCCACACACAAAAATATTCTTGTGAGAGCTAAGGAAACAAGTTAATATTAAGATTTCACAGTATCTGGCTGTAGCACAATGCTAAGAAAAGAGGTATTGATAAGGTAGAAAGTACAGTTTTGCATTACCCCTGTCCTTCCTCCACCAAACCCAGGCCACACAGTCCAGTTAGAGATACCATTTCCTTGGGGAAAAGAGAAGAAAATGAGTATAAAAATTTGCCTTGGACCCCAATACTGACACCAACACAGTGTAACCCAGCATAAGGCAGACCCCCACAGCCCCATACTCCAGATCAGAATCTGGAGACAGAGTCTCTAGAATCATCCTTGTGGAAGACAGGACCACACAGCCCCAGGTCTCAGGCTTGTGTGGCAGACTTGATTTCTGGTAGCTCTAGACATCCCTTGTGGCAGGTAGTTCTCAGTGTACCCCAGGCTTCAGGCAGCAACCCAGTGCCATGCCAGCAGCAGCTGCACTGAACATAACCCAATGCTGTGCCTATTGCAGGTTTTTTCAGAAAAAAGCCAGTCTGCTAAGACTGGAATAAGTACCTACTTCTTCACATATGCAGACATCGATGCATGACTACAAACATCAAGAACAATCAGGAAAACATAACATCACCAAATGGACAAAATAAAGGTGCCATTGACTGATCCTAAAATTAGAGATATATGATATATATGACAAAATAACTGTTTTAAGGAAGCTCAGCAAACTTCAAAAAAATACAGAGAAACAATTCAACAAAATGAAGAAAACAATATTTGACCAGAATGATACATTTAATAGACTCAAAAAAATAAGTAAAAAGCAAACAAATCCTGGAGCTTAAAAATACAAGGAATAAAATGAAAAATTCAATAGACTGCATCAACAGCAGAAATGATCAAGAAGAAAGGATCTGCGAAACTGAACAGAGATTATTTTTAAAAATACAGAGGAGAAAACAAGAAATATAAATAAATTAAAAAGCATATGGGATTTATGGGGCAGCAACAAAAGAGCAAAGCATTTGAGTCATGGAATACAATAAAAAAAGATAAGGGGGCAAGAAACTTGTTTAGAGAAATGCTAGCAGAACAATTTTCAAATCTGGAGAAAGACATCAATTTCCAGGTACAACAAGGTCAAATGTCTCTGATCAGATTCAATGCAGATAAGACTACTTTAAAAATATTATAACCAAACTCAAAATATTATAAAATATAACCAAATAATATTATTAATATTATTTATATTATAAAATATAACCAAATAAAATCATTGAGGAGAGGATTTTTAAAAAACAGCAAGAGAAAAGAAGAAAATTACATATAAAAATATTTTAAAATGGCTAACAGAAGACTCCTCAGCAGAAACTCTATAGTCCAGGAGAGAAGAGGTTGATAAAATTTAAAGTGCTGAAAACAACGAATACTGTCAATCAAGAATACTGTGCTCAGCAAAACTATTCTTCAGAAATGAAGGAGGAATAAAGACTTTCCCAAATAAACAAAAGATGAGGGAGTTCATCACCACCAGACCTGTGTTACAAGAAATGCTACAGGGAGCTCTTCAAGGTGAAAGAAAAAAACACTAGTAAGTCACATGAAAACACATGAAAGTATAAAACTCACTGGTAAAAGTAAATACATGGTTCAATTCAAAACACTCTGATACTGTAATGGTGGTGTGCGAATCACTTAAATCTATATTAAAAAGGTTAAGACAAAACTATTAAAAATAGCCAAAATAACTTACTGAGGGATTTGCAATATTAAAAGATGCAAATTGTGGCATCAAAAATTCAAAATGTGGTTTGGGATGTGGAGTATAACTAGATTGTGTGTGTGTGTATGTGTGTGTGTGTGTGATCAAAGTTAAGTTGTTTTCAGCTTAAAATCTGTTATATTTTTTGTAAGTCGTATGGAAACGACAAAGCAAAACCTATAGTAGGTATGTGAAAATAAAAAGCAAACAATCAAAACATAACACTGAAGAAAATCACCTATCTACAAAGAAAGACAGAAAAAGAGAAAGAAACAGAAGATCTATGAAAAAACTAGAAAACAGTTAACAAGATGGCAGTAGTAAATACTTACCTGTCAGTAATTGCTTTAAATATAAATGGATTATATTCTCCCATCAAAAGGCATAAGATAGCGGAATGAATTTAAAAAACAAAAAAAACAAGACCCAAATATATGCTACTTACAAGTGACTGACTTCACTTGTAAGGACACATATAGACTTAAAGTGAAGGGCTGGAGAAAAATACTCCATGGAAGTGGTAGCCAAACACAAACTGGAGTGGCCATTCTTAGATTATATAGACTTTAAGTAAAACCATAAAAAGAAACAGTAACATAATTATATAGTTATAAATGGGTCAATTAAGCAAGAAAGTATAACAATTACAAATATATATGTACCCAGCTTCCAAACTGATAAAGATATAAAGTAAATATAAATAAATTTTAGGGAGCAATAGATCACCATATACTAAATTTAGGGGAGTTAAACACCCTACTTCTGGAAATGGACAGATCATCCGCATGGAAAATCAATAAGGAAACATTAAACTAAAACTATAATCTAGATCAAGTGGACATAACAAAGATAAGCCCAACATTTCACCCCAAAGCTGCAGAATACACATTATTTTATTTGCAACTCCACAGGAAACATTCTCCAGGATAGAATATATGTTAGGCCACAAAGCAAGTCTTAACAAATATATGAAAATTGAAATCATATCAAGTAGCTATTCTGACCTCAATTAATAAGAATTAACATAATAAGAGGAGACACTTTGGAAAATTTGACAAATACGTGGAAATGCTCCTGAACAACCAATAGGTCAATGAAGAAACTGGAGAGAAAATTTTAAAATTTCTTAAGACAAATGAACATTGAATCACAGCATACCCAAACTTACCAGATACAGCAAAAGCAGTTCTAAGGAGGAAACATATAGCTGTAAACAGTGACAATGCAAAAGATAAAAGATCTCAAATAACCTAACATTGTACTTCAACGAACTACAAAACAGTAGTAAACTAAGCCCAAAGTTAGTAAAAGGAAGGAAATAATAAAAATCAGGGCAGAAATAAAATAATAGAGCCTGGAAAAAATAATAGAAAAATATATTTTTTGAAAAGATAAACAAAATCCACAAAACTTTAGCTATGCTGCTACACTAACTGAGAATGAAATAGGAATCAAATAAGTAAAAGGAAGAAAAGAAGACTCCATCTCAAAAAAAACAAAAACAAAAACAAAAACAAACAACAAAAAAAGAAATTCAAAAGGCCATAAGAGATTATTATGAACAATTATATACCAACCATTTCAATAATCTAGAAGAAACAGATAAATTCTTTGATGCTTATAATCTACAAAGATTAGGAAGAAATAAAAAGCTTTACAGATCAATAACCAGTAAAAAGATTGAATCAGTAATAAAGTCTCCTATCAAAGAAGAGTCTGAGACATGGTGACATCACTGCTGAATTTTATCAAATATTTAGAAAAGAACTAATAAAAATTTTGCTCAACTCTTCCAAAAAATTGAGGAGGCATACTTCCAAACTTATTATCAGGCCAGCATTGCCTTGATACCAAAAAAAACAAAAACAAAAACAAAAACAAAAAACCCCACAAAACTACAGACCAATATCTGATTAATACATATGCAAAAATCCTCAACAAAATATAAGCACACCAAATTCAATGGTACATTGAAAAGTTTATTCATCATGATCAAGTGGTATTCATTCCAGTGATGCAAGGATGGTTCTATATATGTAAATCAGTAAATGTAACACATTACATGAACAGAATGAAGGATAATAAGCATATAATCATTTTCAGAGGTGCAAAAAATTTTGGAAAGATTCAACATTCTTTCATGACAAAAAAACTCAATTATATAAAAATTAGGTATAAAAGGAATGTACTTCAACACAATTAAGGCTATGTGTGACAAACTCCATAGCTAACTCAATGGGGAGAAGTTGACAGCTTTTCCTCTAAGACACAGAGTAAGATAAGGATGCCCATGTTAACCACTTCTATTCAATATAGTATTGTATGTGCTAGCTAGAGCAATTAGGCAAAGGAAAGAAATAGAAGACATTCAAATTGGATAGGAAGAAATTAAATTGTCCCTGATTGCAGAAGACATGACCCTATATACAGAAAATTCTGAAGACTTTACAAAAAGAAACCTGTGAGAATTATCTAGTAAATTGAGTAAAGTTGCAGGATACAAAATCAACATACAACACTCAGTAGTGTTTCTATTCACTAATAGCAAACTATCTGAAAAAGGACAAGAGAACCATACTATTTACAATAGTTACAAGAAATATTTAGGAATAAATTTAACCAAGGAGATGAATGATCTCTACCCTAAAAGCCATAAACTAATGATGAAAGAAATAAAAGAGGACACACATAAATGGAAATATATTCTTCGTTCATAGCCTGGAAGATTTAGTGTTGTTAACATGTCCATACTACCCAAAGCAAGCTACAGATTCAACAGAATTCCAATCAAAATACCAATGACATTTTTCACAGAGATAGAAAAAAACAATTCTAAAATTCATATGAAATCACAAAAAAATCCTGAAAAGCCAAAGCATTTTGAAAAAGAAGAAGAAAGCTGAAAATATTACACTACCTGACTTCAAAATATATTACAAAACTATAGTGACCAAAACAGCATGGTACTGGCATAAAAATAGACACACAGACTAATTAAACAGAATAGAGAGCACAAAAATAAATCCATGCATTTACAGCCAACTGATTTTTGACAAAGGTGTCAAGAGCACACAATAGGAAAAGGACAGTCCTTTCAATAAACGCTTCTGGGAAAACAGGATATTCACAGGCAGAAAAATAAAATTAGAATCTTATCTCACACCATATATAAAAATCAACTTAAAATGGATTAAATACTTACACATGTTTTGGGAGGCTGAGGGGGGCGGATCACGAGGTCAGGAGTCGAGACCATCCTGGCTAACACAGTGAAACCTTGTCTCTACTAAAAATAAATAAAATAAAATAAAATAATTAGCTGGGCATGGTGGTGGGCGCTTGTAGTCCCAGCTACTCAGGAGGCTGAGGCAGGAGAATGGCATGAACCTGTTAGCTGAAGCTTGCAGTGAGTGGAGATCACACCACTGCACTCCAGCCTGGGTGACAGAGTGAGACTCCATCTCAAAACAAAACAAAACAAAACAAAACAAAACAAAAAAAACAAGACTTACATGTAAGACCCAAATCTATGAAACTACTAGAATAAAACTTAGATGAAAAACTATGACATTTATCTGGGCAATGACTTTTTGGATATGACCCCAAAGCACAAGCAACAAAAGCAAAAATAGACAAATAAGATTGCTTTAAACTAAAAAGCTTCTGTGCAGCAAAGAAAACAACCAACAGAGCAAAGAGACAGCCTGCAGAGTGGAAGAAAATATTTGCAAAGTATACATCTGTTATGGGGTTAATATCCAAAATACGTAAGAAATTCAAACAATAAATAGCAAGAAGCCAAATAATTAAATAAAATTATGAGCCAGGAAACTGAACAGACATTTCTTAAGGCATACACATGGTTAACAGGTATGTGAAACAAAAGCTCAATATTACTAATCAGGGAAACAAATTAAAAACACAATGAGATATTACCTTAGACCAGTTAGAATGCCTATCTTCAAGATAACAGACAAGTGCTGATAAGATATAAAGTAGAGGGAACCCTTGCACGCTGTTGGTGAGAATGTAAATTGATGCAGCCATTATGGAAAACAGTATGGATGTTCCTCAAAAAATTAAAAATAAAACTGCCATGTAATCAAGCAATCCCACTACTGGATATATAGCTAAAGATATGAAATCAGTATGATGAAAAGATTTTACTTTCATGTTTATTGCAGAATTACTCACAAAAGCCAATATATGGAATCAACATACGTTTCTATCACTGAATGAATGGATTAAAAAATGTGGACACAATGGAATACTATTAAGTCACAAAAAAGGAAGGAAATCCTGTCATTTACAACAACATATATTAACCTGGAGGACATTATGTTGAGTGAAATAGGCTAGGCACAGAAAGACACATGATCTTGCTCATATGTGGCATCTTAAAAAGTTCAACTCACAGAAGTAGAAAGTAGAATAGTGTTACCAGGAGCTGGGGTATTTGAGAGGCAGGGTGAGGAGATGTTGGTCAAAGAACATACAATTTCAGTTAGCCAAGAGAAATAAGTTAAAGAGCTCTATTGTACAACTTGGTGACTGTAGTTAATAATATATTGTATTTTTGAGAAATGCTGAGAGACTAGATGTTAACTGTTCTCACTACAAAAAGATAGTTATGTGAGGGAATACATATGCTAATTAGTCAGTCTGTCTGTATATATACTTCAAACACTGTGCTGTACACAATAATATGTGCACTTTTATCTGTCAATTTATAAAAAATTGGCCAAGCGCAGTGGCTCATGCCTGTAACCCCAGCACTTTGGGAGGCTGAGACGGGTGATTCACTTGAGGTCAGGAGTTCAAGACCAGCCTTGCCAACATAGTGAGACCTGGTCTCTACTAAAAATACAACAATTAGCCGGGCATGATGGTGTGCACCTGTAGTCCCAGCTACTTGGGAGGCTGAGGCAGGGGAATTGTTGGAGCCAGGGAGGCAGAGGTTGCAGTGAGCCATGATTGTGCCATTGTGCTTTAGCCTGGAGACTCTATCTCGGGGGGGGGGGGGGGGAACATATATATTAAAAATTATAAAGAATAGAAACAACTGAAAATTTTGTGAATACAGCTATTTTCACTGAAATTTTTAAAACGTTTAGGTGGAATAAATTCTACAGTGAAAATAGTTTAAGAGAAAATTAGTGAACTGATCATAGGACTGAGGATTTTACCCAGAATGCAGCAAAGAAAGGCAAAGAGATAGGAATTATGGAGGAAAAAAGAATCAGCCATGGGATAATGAGATTGAAAGGCTGCAACATACTTTGAGCCGACCTTCCAGAAGAGAATGGAAGTAATGATACAAAAGCAGTATTTTTGTGTATACTCTTTTCTTTTCTTGTGGCAGAGAGTAGAAAAGCCATAAACAGTAAATTAACAGTAAAGTAAAATCATTCCAAGGTGAGCTTCATCATTCTATATCTGTGAAAGTTGCATATGCATATTCTGATAACTTTTCTATTATCAGAAAAGTCTTGCCTTTAAAGATGTCTTAAAAGGAAAATTCACATCATGCTTTAAATTTGTTCTCTACTTAATAATTTGGTGAATAGCATATACTTAAAAAGTTCTGGGTTATTAGAGTGATGACTACATTAAGAATAGTGTTTTAAAAATAAATTATAAAATGTTGATTTTATGAAACATTTTTAGAATATCTTAGAAAATAGTGGCAACTAATGCTAATTTTCTATGAACATGGGAATCATTTCAAAGAAAGACAAAGATATGAAGTGTGCAGTATATATGTTTAATTATCTAATACAAGGGATTAAGGTATTTTATTCATGAAATTAATGATCCACATATTATTGAGTAATATATTGACAATAGAAGCATACTATATTTATAAGTACTTAAATGAAATGATTTCATTAATAGCAGATTTTCCATGAAACAAATGCCAAGAATAGACAGACTTGTAAGTTATTTTTGTCTTACACATACATACTTGAGAGTTACGTTAACATATTACTTCAGCGCAAGATGTTTTAGAAATTAATTGGGCTTTAAATGAAAATAGACCCTCACCAATTTCCATTAATGACAGGAAGATGCCATTTAGACTGTTAAAATATTAAAATTAGAAAGCATAAAAGAGGTACAATCAATTGCAGGGCTATGCATAAAAGATAGTTGTTTCCTTTGTTAGAGTAGTATTGTTTAAATTAATTATAAAATAACATTATGTTCACATCAATTGGCCCAGTCTTTAGTATGTTAAGCAGTCATAGTCTCTAGTTGATTTTATAGTTATTATTTATGAAAGTTGTCATTTTTCAGTATTCATAAAAGTTGCCAGGTGGTAAATAAGAAAAGTAGTCTTTATCATTATTTTATAGTTTACTTTTATAAGAACCATTTGTGTTGGTATAGCATTATATGATTTGTCATATTAATTTATTTAAATATGTATTTGGTTGATAAATTATATAAATTTAATGAGATTCAGTGCAAATACTTTGAACAGATACCTACATAAACATCAAGTACAAATTATAAAGTAAAGAGTAAGTCTAGAAATTGGTAAATATTCAAACTAAATATTAAAAGAAAAAATATTTTGGGATTCCTGATTGTTTGCCTTTCTTCCTCTTTAATAATTTGCCATTAATCTAGCATTTTTTTCTTTATGCTTCTTGATAGATTATAATTTTAGCAGCTCCAATATTTAAGGCTGTATCTTACATTTTGAAAAAGAGAAGGTACTTCATTTTATCTCTTACAGTATTCAAGTACTGTCATAAATTCATTTGTATAAACATATTATTTTCAAGTTAGTCAATTTACTTCAATTTTCTTTTGAATACTATCTCTTTTTAATCTGAGTCATCATGGTTTATGATTGCTTTAGCCATTTGAACAACAGTAAAAGCATTTTGGAAAATCTGATTATTTTCTCTAGTTTCATGTTATAGTTCATTTTATAGGTTTAGGCTATCGGTCTGAATATTTGTGCCCCCCACAACCAAATTCATATGTTGACATTCTGACATCCAATGTGCTGGTATTAGGCAGTGAGGCATTTTGGGAGGTAACTGGGTCATTCATGAGGCAGATCCCTCACGAACAAATTTGTGCCCTTATAAAGGAGGCCCCAGAGAGCTGTTTTGCCTCTTCCAACCGTGAAAAAGAGCCTCTCTAGAACCTGACAATGCTGGCACCCTGATCTTAGATTTCTCAACCTCCAGAATTGTGAGAAGCAAATTCCTCTTGGTTATAGTCATCTAGTTTATGGTATTTTTAATAGCAACTCAATTGGATTAGGACAACATTTTTTTCAACATGACATTAACATTTTGTGATACAAATAATTTTCTTGTATCAAAATTATTTTGAAAACAGTTTGGTTTTCCTTTAACCAAGAACAAGCATGGTTTAAACTATTATTAAAAATTATAATTTCTCCTTGTCTTCATATAACTTAATTTGCTCATTCATTCAATAAATATACATTCAGCATTTATTAAAAATAGTAATTTCATTTTTTCTTCATATTAGTTAATTTGATCATTCATTCAATGAATCTACATTTATTCAGTATCTATTATATGCCAGACAAGTGCTAGCTACAGGTAATAAAACTCTGGACAATATTGATAAGTCACTTGCCATCATGGAAATTGCTACTGAGTGGGAGAAGTAGACCAATACTATGATCGAAATAAAGATAAATAATAATGGCGTGCAGAGGCAGTAACATCTGCCTAGATTAAACTCCTTCAAGTTATAAATGACGATGCTCAGATAAGTTAAGACATGCCCAAAGTGACACAGCTGGTAGAAAAGTGTTCTAAATCAACGTATCTTGGTATCCTATATTCATGACTCGTACAATACCTCTTATAGACTGAGGTGGAGCAGGAGCTGGTAAACAATTGCTCATGGGCCACATCCAGCCTACCTAATGTTTATTTGGTAAACAGCTGTACTCATTCATTTACATATTTTCTATGGCTGCTTTTGCACCAGATGGCAAAGTTGACTAATTGGACAGAAACTGTATGGCCAACAAAACCTAAAATATTTACTTGTTCCTTGTAGAGAAAGTTCGTCCACAACCAGTACAGAAAATTAAGGTATAGGTATATATTAGAAAATAAAAAATTGAAGTTTTTAAAAAAGTATTGCTTGCAAAAATAATAATCATAATTAAAAAAAGAAAAAAGTGTCATTCAATGTGCCTATCAAATAATTGCTTGAAACTCCTCTCTGAATCAATAAATAAAACGAAGACTATGAAACAAAAAAGACTATGGTCATCTATGGATGCTACAAAGAATAGTTATATCATAAATTGCTTTTGTTCATTTTTTTGTAAAGATCAAGAACCTAAGAGCCATTATATAATGTTTAATAAAGATAAAGTGTTGCTTTAGAAGGTCTTTAAAAGAAGTATGGATAATATCCCCTAAATTGTATTCCAACAAAATAGGGAAAATGAGAAAAATATGCCATTGTCAGCAAGGTATAATAGATATATAATGTACAGTAAAAGGAGAAGTGATAGACATGCAATTTTTTTCCTGTGAAATGCCCTTACTTTGGAAAGAAATGGTTGTCAATGCCTGTGCATTTCCTTGACAGATTATACCAGGCTGCACAATGGCAGCATTTGTCTTTGGTCTGTGGACCTAAGACAGTCGCTATCGGTGGAACCTTTTTCTGTACAGGTAATAACAAGGTGGTCAGTCATGCAACCGAAAGATCGAGTTTAAAGTTAAAATTAAAGAGGAATTCCCAGCACTATAGCATTTCATTTTATGTAAGCCTCTCCACCAGCCAAACTCGTTTACTTGTCATAGCTACCCAAATGAGAATACAAGGTTGACATGAAAGATGCAAACATGTAAGGTAGTCTCATTCCATAGAAAAGGACCTAACAGAAACAGTAGAACAAGCCTATTAGATGACTTAAAAGAATAATAAAAAGAGTAATTAACAAAAGCATATAACCTCTATCATGTCCTTCAAAAACTAACATGTGCAAACAATAGTTCAACTTGAGGTCATGTTTCCTTGCTTCCAAGTCTTCACTAGAGAAGGCTCCTTTAAAGTCAGTACAATCTCTGTATTTCTTTTGTCACACAAAGTTAACTATCCTAAAATATTTAATTTAAAATATCGTTGATTTCTAGCAGTAAAGAAAATTATTTTTGATTAACTTTCTACGTGAAATTAGCATTTTATGTGAGAGAAAAATTTGATGGCTACAGGAAATCTTCAAGTGTTCAGAGTTCAAGGAGATCTAGCTCATCAAATCCTTTTTTATTGACATGAGAAACTGAGGCTCAGAAAGCCTCATTGCCAGAGTCACACAGAGAGTAGGAGCATGGCTGGTAGACCAGAAACAAATAACTTCAACTTCCTGCTGCAGGCCCTTTGCACAGTGCCATCCTGATCTCCCTACTTGGAGAACTTTTATTCAGTTTTGGTAATGGAGTGTGGAAGGGAGTTAATTTATGCCAACGGGCTCCAATTTGAGAACATTTTCTTCAACATTTGAAGATTATGAGGCACTTTATCGATATGTGAATTTGTGATCATATAAGCTATGAAGCCTATTTAGCCATACTTCTTGGGTCTATTGATAGGTCTCCCTTGATGAGAATGCGAGGTTGACATGAAAAATACACAGAAGTAATGTAGCCCTATTTCAAAGAAAAGGAACTGGAGATCTCTCAAATCAGAAACAGTAGAGCAGGCCTATTCAATGACTTAAAACATGGAGTCCAACACTTGAGTCATGCTTCCCTGAGAATATAAGGACACAGTTACAGATCACAGTTTAACTGCCTGGATTGTGTCCCTGAGTAGAGTTTCTGGATTATCACAATGATCATATTTTCCAATGATGGAAAGTTCTGTTATTCTCCTTTAGTTTCTGTTAAATTCAAAGTCCAACAACAATGCCAGGTATGATCCATCATGGGTGCATACAGCCACTCTTACATTCAGTGAATATTTTAGGGCATTCAATATGTATTAGGTTGTCTGCTCATGCTGCCATAACAAAATACCATGGAGGGGCAGCTTAAACAACAGAAATTTATTTTCTCACATTTCCAGAGGCTGAACGTTTGAGATGAGCAAGCGTGGTAGATTTCTGTTGAGAGTTCTTGTCCTAGCTTTCAGACTGCCACCTTCTTCCTGTGCCCTAATGGAGCAGAAAGAGAGAGCAAGAGCAAGCTCTTTGGTGTCTCTTCTTATAAGGGCACTACTCCTTTATGAGGGCCCTGCTCTCATGACCTCACCTAAACCTAATTACCTCCCAAAGGCCTCATCTCCAAATACCATACATCAGGAGTTAGGGCTGCAACACATGGATTTTGAATTTATTCCATAACCCAGGTGCTGCACCAGGCAAAAGTAAGACACAAATAATTCCTCCAGCAAGAAAGACATTTAAAAACAAAGAGTCACAATGCAATGGGAAGTGAGCCCTCAATGAGTAAAATATAAATACTCTAAGGGGTTTAGGGGACAGCAGTGTCTGCTCTTCACTTCACAGAGGAGATGCAATTTAGGTGAGGCCAGAAGAACGTGGAGATGTTTTTTGGTGTGGAGAAGATATAGGTAAGGGGTTATAAAAATTCACAGCAGGACTAGCTATTTAATTTGTGAGGAATCCCATGCAAAATGAAACTGGAAAGGCCCTTGTTCTGAAATTAGTGACAGTTTTAAGACACTGACAGAAAATCATTAAACCGCATTTGAGAAAAAGGACAAGTGTTGTGTGAATCCACTTATACAAAGTACCTAGAGTAGTTAAATTCATGGAGACAGAAAATGTAAAGGTGGTTACTGAGTACTAGGGGACGGAAGAATGCGGAGTTATGTTTTTATGTATTTATTTATTTTATTTTTGAGATGGAGTTTTGCTCTTGTTGCCCAGGCTGGAGTGCAATGGCACCATCTCGGTTCACTGCAACCTCCGCCTCCCGGGTTCAAGGGATTTTCCTGCTTCAGCCACCTGAGTAGCTGGGATTACAGGCATGCACCACCACACCTGGGTAATTTTGTATTTTTAGTAGAGATGGGGTTTAACCATGTTGGTCGGCTGGTTTCAAACTCTTGACCTCAGGTGAGCCACCGTGCCCAGTCAGGGAATTATGTTTTAATGGGCATGGAGTTTCAGTTTATGATGGTGAGAAAGTTCTGGAGATGAATGGTGTTGATAGTTGCAATGTGAATTCACTTAATGCCACTGAATTTTACTCTTAAAAATGGTTCAAATGGTAAAGTGTATGTTATATGTATTTTACCACAATAAAAAATAAATAAACTAAGTGTGGGGCTCTTCTGAGTTCATGTTGCTGTGTGACTGCCCAGGAGTTATGGCTATGAAGCTGGCTCTGATTTACAACACGCTGGGGGAAATGGTAAGTCGTTAGGCCTGGCTAGAATACCGGAGGCATGTATGTGGGTGTATCAGAGCTGGCAATAGGTGAAAACTGGAATAGTAGACTGAGACCAGGTTGTTTTAGCAGATAGCATTGCTTGCCTGCCCAACCAGGCTTACCCCTCTTTCTTCTTAATAAGCCACCTGTTTTGTTTAGGTATATATCCCTCAGGCAAAGTAATCCAATCTCAAGTTCCGAGATTAATGCTGCTTAGTCTATGAAAATAGTGCCATTCCCAGAGTATTCTCCTTGCCAGTGGTTAGATTAGTACCAGCCCCAAATTCCTCTTCATAGGTTTTCTCCATGTAATGCTGAGAAATGCATATAATCTTGTTTCAGAATTAGTCCTGGGAATTTCATAATTCCCCCGAAGTGAACTCCAGAAGTCACACTAGAGATCACCTATCATATTCATTGTATTTGCTTACATGTAGTCTGTTTTTTCTCTGTGTTTATTTTCTGGTGAATTATTATTTCCCTCCCATGTGCACATTGCTTATATTCTGTGTCTCAGAGGGTTATTCAAGATTAATTAGTGTTCCCCTGGATATAGAAAGTGACAACTTCTGCAGTTTATCATTGGAGCACATTATCAATTACTTTGCTCTACAAAAATCCAGATGAAAATATTTTACATTTCAGTGAATGTGTTAAAATAATATGCAAACAAATATGCTATATGCATTAATTAAAATTGGGTAATTGTGTCGCTATAGATACAAAGTTTTAGTGTCTGTTAAATATGACATTAGATGAATTACATGAATTTGAATAACTTCATCTTATGGGATAGCGTATTGCAATGTTTATTTCGTTGGATCATCAAAGCAGATTTTTACAACTGAATATATATATGCAGATACAACATATATCTATATTTTAAAAGTCACTTATTTAAAATTAATATATTCATCATAACATATTTAGCTACATAAACTATTTTTCTTTTTCTTTTCGGAGACAGAGTCTTGCTGTGTCACCCAAGCTGGAGTGCAGTGACGTGATCTCGGCTCACTGCAACCTCCAACTCCTGGGTTTAAGTGATTCTCCTGACTCAGTCTCCCAAGTAGCTGGGACTACAGGCACACACCACCATGCTGGGCTAAGTTTTGTATTTTTAGTAGAGACAGGGTTTCACTATGTTGGCCAGGCTGGTCTTGAACCCTGACTTGGTGATCCACCTGCCTCAGCCTCCCAAAGTGCTGGGATTACAAGCATGAGCCACCATGCCCAACCCTATTTTTCTTTTAAATCCACGTTCAAAATGGTATTTAGCTGAAGATTGCGGTACATTTTGTCCTATTTATCAACTTAGGTTAACAACTTTTAAAGTTAAGTATATATTATGCACAAAATATTAGGTGCTGTACAGAATTTAATCATCAATAAGGAATTGACATACAGCTTGTATTTCATACGAGAGTACAAAGGATAATTAGAAAGACTACACAGGACCTCACATGGATGTGATCTAAGTGAGCATTATTTGGCCACAAAGTGGGATCATTTAGATATCATTCGGCTAAACAGGGATGCTTTTAAAAAAAGTGGCATATGAGATAAACAGATGAGATATGGAAAATTTGTTTAAGGTAAAATCACGTGAAGTACAATTTGACAAGTACTTAATGAATGGGTCATTCTGGGTAAAGATAAATCTGTAAAATCAGTGACACTGCTGCATGAATGCACGTACCTACTTCAGGAAAAATGAATGTTTCTGTTTCACTGATATTTAGGAGTCACCATATGAAGGTAATGGGGCAGAAAGGTTCTGCGTTTAGTATGGCCTTAAAGGCCAGTCTGAGGACTCTGTATTTCATCTGTTGCTTTTGGGGAGTTAATAACATTTATCAATTGCAAAATACCATGCTCAGTCTTCCAGTTCAGGGAGGTTAATCTGTTAACAGTGTAAAGCTATGGAAGGGTACAGGCCAAGGCATCTGGTTGGAGGGGATATGGTGAACATAAAACCTCATAGGCATTGGCAACTGATTAAATTTGGATTTAAGTGTGCTTCTGAATATCCTAGTTGTTTATGGAAATGAATGGTGTCTTATTAATTACACTAGGGAAGTCAGGGAAAATGGTTTGTGAGAGAATAAAATTAATTCCATTTAGGCATTTCACAAATTAATAAGAACTTTTGTGATCCACAGTGCTAGAATTGCCAGTACCTATCTTGACAATTTAATTAAAAGTAAATAGTTGGCCGGGGGTGGTGGCTCACACTCATAATCCTAGCACTTTGGGAGGCTGAGGTGGGTGGATCAGGAGGTCAAGAGATTGAGACCATACTGGCCAACATGTTGAAACCCCAACTCTACTAAAAATACAAAAATTAGCTGGGTGTGGTGGCACGTGCCTGTAGTCCCAGCTACTCAGGTGACTGAGGCAGGAGAATCACTGGAACCCGGGAGGCACATGTTGCAGTGAACCGAGATCGCACCACTGCACTCCAGCCTGGTGACAGAGCCAGATTCCATCTATAAAAAAAAAAAAAGTTTTTTTCAGCATACTGTAGATTTGTTTATGGTCTCCTATATGCCACACCCTACTCTAAGTGCTGGAGTATTCAGCAGTTCACAAAACAGACAAAAAGAAACAAACAGAAATCTTCTCTTCATAGAGTTTACATTTTAGTTTGAGAGTAGGGTGGGGACAGTAAAGGACACTGAGAAGTAGCCAGTGAAATAGGAGGAAAATCCTGAGAGATGTTAAATTAAAAGAGATGTAGGGCTGGGTGTGGTGGCTCACGCCTGTAATGCCAACACTTAGGGAGGCCAAGAAAGGAGGATCACTGAGCCCAGGAGTTCGAGACCAGCTTGGGCGACATAACAAGACCCTGTCTCTAAATAAAAAAAATACATGAGAGAAGTAAAAGAAATTTTAAGAAAGGAGTGATTGACTAGGCCAAATGCTGCTGGTAGATTAAGAGGAAGACAAGCAAAGGGTGATTACATTTGGCTAGATGAAAGTCCTTGGTGACTTTCTAAAGAACTCTTTTGAGAGAGGGTGGTGATAATGACAGAAATCTGATTAGAGTGGGATCAAGAAATAAGAGAAGAACTGCTAAAAGAGAAGAAGGAATGAATATGGACAACTATGCTACTTATTAGAGGAGTTTGCTATAAAGGATTGTGGATAAATGGGCCAGTGGATCAAGAGGAAATGGGATGTTTGTTTTGAAGTAGATTAAATTGCAGGATATACTTGTATATTGATGGAAAATCAACTGGAGAAGAAAGAATGATGATGAAGTAGATGGGAGAATTTCTAGAGTAATGTCTTTGAGTAGGTGAGGGGCAATGGTATCTAGCACATAAGTTGGAGAGCTTGGCCTTGGATACGAAGATGGGTGATTCATCCTATATGATAAGGGGAAGCAGTATTTATGGGCGCAGCTGCAAGGATTGGTAGATTTGATCATGGGAACTTATGGAGTCTGTTTTTACTGCTTAGTTACCCCTTCACTACAGGGAAGTAAGAATGAAGGAAATTAGCTGCGAATGAGTTTTTTGTATAACTTCCATCAGTAATCAGAAATATGTTATTTTATAATGAGCTTAAAAGAGAAAAATCTTTAGAATAAATCCATGTTATAATGTAATATGCTCTTTTCACAGATATTTACAACATGAGGCAGTACAGGATGCTTTAGTATTTATGTGAGATATTGATTTCTACATTATGTGAATTCTAAGATGCAAGTTTCAGTACCTCTAATGTCTATCAATAGCAAAGTAGTTGAATGCATCATAGTGTTTCCACACTGGGGAATACTAGTGTAGTTATTAGAAAATAAATTTAAGTTAGATTTATATATGTTATACTTGAGGGATATTCAATATGCTTTTGTCAAATCAGAAAAGCCACTTACAGAGAAATGTGCTTATTGTGATCCATGGTTTTTTAAAAACAAACAAAACATGTGCTTTGTGTGTGTTTTTGTATGTCGTGTTATTACTATGAAAAACAATATAAAACGATACAAACTGTTGGCATTGATTACTGGAAGGGGTGAAGTATGGAAGGGTTATGGAGGGATTAGCAGGTTTATTTTTATAGATCTTTCCATTGTTTTATTGTTTCATTTTCACTCAGGTTAATGAGTACACTTCTTAAAATTCAAGACTAAAAATCGAAAACATCTAGAGACTCTGTGAAACACTCAATATATATTTGGGTAACACACCGAACATTAGAACCTAGACCTAACAATTTCATTCAGTAGTTATTTCCATTAAAATAATCTTTATTGACACTTAGCACATCTTGGACTTTTTTTTATTACTATCCTATTTGCCTCTTTCTGTGTCCCTGTGGCATTACGGATCAATTAGTAATTCGGGTGGAGACAATATAACTATTTGTCTAAGTGTTCTATGAAGTCTAATTCAGATGAGCAGAATGTTTAGAGAATTCCAACTCTTGTTCCTTGAGTAGATTTTTGCGTACTCTTTAGAAGAATTTTATTCCAGGGAAGCTGCTGCCTCTGGAATGGTCCCATGTGTGACTCCAAGTCTACTGCCTGTCCTTACAAGGCAATAATCCTTAGGCTTCAATGTGAAATGAATTAAGTTTTTAAAATGCCCAATTCATAGCAAAAATATGAGCAGAAAAAAAGAATATTAGATGCAAGTTATTTTTCACCTCTACACTTACTTATCTTTCAGTAGTATTAATCATACCCGTCTTCTTGTAAGATTTTATTAACCTAGCTTCTATGATGCACTAGCCCCCATCAGAAATCTTACCCAACCCATATTTTTCAGTCCAGACTTCATCCCTGAGTTTCAGAGTACCTTACTTTACAGGTCCTCTTTACTAGATCAAACATTTCAAACCCAAAGTTTCTCAGGCTAAACTCCTGGTCTTTCCCACCAGTATTTTCCAATGTTTACCCTCTTAATGAATAGTACTATCATCTACTTAGTAGATTACTAAGGTAATCTACTCTTAGTAACTCCCTCTTTCTCATCCCTCATTCTCAGTTTACCATCAGGTCCTGTTGATTTTACTTCCATTTCTGTGTCACTCCCATATCCTCCTAACTAGTCTACCAATCATTTATTCTATACCTATCCATTCCCCTCACATTCTTTGGAGTGTAGTTAAATGTTTTGATACTGCTTTGAATTCATGAATGATTTCTCAATGCTCTTAGGATAATATGTCTAATACAAGGCTCTAGGCTATATCTCTATAGTCCTTGCTCTCTTGCTACAGTGTTCTAGCTACATTGACCTTCATTAGTTCATGTTTTGGCAAAGCTCTTGGTTATCCCTGAGCTTTACCACATACAGTTTCTATTTCGGGGTGAGGGAGATGTTTCATTCCCATATTTTTTACCTGGTTACCTCCTATTCAACCTTAAGATATCAGTTCAAGCATTACTTTCTCAGAGGAGCTTACCTGGATTTTTTAGGCTAAGCAAATTTTCATTGTTTCAGTTCTCATTGCACCATATACCTCTCCTTCTTAGTTACTGTCATAATAAAAGTTGACATTTGTTTGTATGATTTGATTAACATCTCTGCATTCTAGCAGAATTTTCAACTGTTTTTTTCAGCGTTGTATGTCTAGTATTTAAAACCAAGTATGTTACTTCATAAATATTTGTTCAATAAATAAATAGATGAACTTTCATAACAATTCAAAAGTTTATCAATATTTCTTAAAATTTATCATTTTTAGCATTGATATTATAAGCATAAGAGAAATACACAAACATTGAGATATGTAGAAGGATTAGTGTAAAGATGAGTGCATAATTTGACCTTTACATTTAAGATGAAAAAACTGGTTATTTATTTGTATATATACTTGCCAACTTCCTCCTACTTCCTTGTCATGTTTTCTATTATCCAGACAAAGTAAATACTGGGAATCATCAAAGAATATTATTTTAAAATACTTGGGATCCTCTTTTTAATTTTTTCCTTTTTTTCAGGGTCTGATCTTGGGATACAGTGAAGGCTGGAGGAATTGATATTAATTAGAAACAATTTTTACTGACTTTAGGGACTGGAATGGTAAATAAACTCTATATATAATAAAGAGGAATAAAAGTCACGTGAAAAACCAGCAGGTCATTTGACAAATTGTCTAGATTCTGTGTGTATATCTGTATTTAAGTCAAAACTTGCATGGAGTATAGCGTTGCAGTTGAGAATCATAGGTTTTAGAGGTATACAGCACCAAGCTCTGTCTACCTACCTTCTTTTAGCCTTAGTTTTTTCTTTTTTAAATGGAAAATATTAACCTAATCTACCTCTTGATGTTGGGAGAATAAAAATGTATCTGTTAATACTCTACAATAAAATATCTATATTCACAGATTTAATACATAAATACACATATATATATATGTATCCATTTGTATCTATGTCAAGTTATCCACACACACACACGTACATACACATAAACACACAAATATTTACCTTAGGACAGTAACTAGCACATTCAGTGCTCAAGAAAAGTTAGCCATATTTATAATTTAAGATGCTTATGTTGCATACTATCTAACTTACAATGCAAAATAACTAGGAAAAAAAAGGAAGAACTGATAAAACTTCAGGCAGTTTAAATAGCTTCCTGTCTCTTGGAATATTTTTGAGGTTGGGAAGAAATGTTTGGCCCCTATCATGTGATGTTCTTTCTCTTACATAGCATTTTTTCCAAGGTCTTTATGACTTATAAGGTCAAGTGCTTATCGTACCTCTTCTCACAAACAATATCAAGTAGAATTGGGAAAAGTACTTGGTAGATGTATCTGCAATGAATTTTTGTTTAGAACTTGTGTTTTGCTGTGACTGAATTTCTCTCAGTTTGAAAAATTTGACATTTAGCATAATCTTGAAATATGTGGTTCTTTCCACTGTTAGTTTTTAAGACTTAGCTTTTAAGACACCAGTCACCAAAAAGGCAATATCCTTCCCTTCCCTAAATGTGATAGTATCTTTGAACCACAAGTTAATGGAAATGAACAATTTTAACTGCCAAGCCACAACAGTGTCTCCAGTGTCTGTCATCTTGCTTTGAGCTGGTACAAATGCATGTGTTCTACATCTGTACTAGAGAGTTTAGCCTTGACATTCCTTCATCCTGTGCAATATTTGTTAAATAAAAGAAAAAGAAAGGGGCAGGCATGCTTTGCCCAGATGTGATATTTTGTCAGCCTGGAAATTCTTTGTCTATGGCTTTACTGTCACTGAACAGTATCCACCAGTGCTGGCCTTCTGTATCCAATTTAAATTGATGATTGCTAGAGTCATATTGCCCTAATTTCTAATCAGCTAATTACAATGGATCTACTGTGCAGAACAAGAGTACTACAATTAATTCCAATAGAAGCTTTATTCTCAGTTTCATGTTTATAAATTCTGTATTAATTATCTTATATAAGCCAGTTTAATTTTTAAGTATCTTTAAAACTGGGTATATACCCAAAGGATTATAAATTATGCTGCTATAAAGACACATGCACATGTATGTTTATTGCAGCACTATTCACAATAGCAAAGACTTGGAATCAGCCCAAATGTCCATCAGTGACAGACTGGATTAAGAAAATGTGGCACATATACACCATGGAATACTATGCAGCCATAAAAAAGGATGAGTTTGTGTCCTTTGTAGGGACATGGATGCAGCTGGAAACCATCATTCTTAGCAAACTATCACAAGAACAGAAAACCAAACACCGCATGTTCTCACTCATAGGTGGGAACTGAACAATGAGATCACTTGGACTCAGGAAGGGGAACATCACACACCCGGGCCTATCATGGGGAGGGGGGAGGAGGGAGGGATTGCATTGGGAGTTATACCTGATGTAAATGACGAGTTGATGGGTGCAGCACACCAACATGGCACAAGTATACATATGTAACAAACCTGCACGTTATGCACATGTACCCTACAACTTAAAGTATAATAATAATAAATAAATTAAAAAAATAAATAAATAAATAAAATTAAAAAAAAGACATGCCAACTAAAGAATAAAGAATTAATTTTAAAATCTGAAAAAAAAATAAAAAAAATAAAAGGTTAGAATAAAAGCAATCCAAACATTTTTAAAAATTTATCAGAAAACAAGGTCATGTATCACATTCATTCCTAAAAAATGCACAATGATTCTTATTTATAGAATCCATTGTCTTCTCTCAATCCTAGACACGAGAAAACATAAGAAATCTTGAGAAAACATAACAAATCTTGATAGTTTGTTCTTTCCACCTTCCCTTATCTCCCTTCTGCTGTTACTTCTCTTTCTCTATACTCTTTTTACTTCTCCTCCCAAAAGATATGCCATATTTAGTTGTGCTAATAAAGTGATATAAATGTCAAATGGATTAATCAGTTTTAGAACATATTCTTCAATCTGGCAGTGTAGTTTTAAAATATATAAGTTAGAAAAATATGTTTGAAACTAGGTTTGGACTAGGTTTTCCAATTCTTTGTGTGTGTGTGTGTGTGTGTGTATTTTAAATAGATAAATGGATATAGATGTACATATAGATGTAGATAGATATAGATATAGATTTAGATATAGATAATCCTCAAGTATTTTTACTAGTAGCAATATGTTTACAAACAGTTTGGAGACTGCCACTCCAAAACATCAGTTCTAGAAAGGAATGAATCTTTTTACCATTATACTCCCAGAACCTAGCACTGTTGGTTACATGTTTTGGGAGTCAATAAATATTTATTAAATTAATTAATGGAAGATTTCAGCATACTTCATGGAGCTCAATCAAACATCAGTCAAGTCTCAGACACATCTGTTTGGTGCATGCTCTTGTCATTGTAGTCATTTAAACAATATCAATTAATGTTTTAATGGCAAGTAGTAAGGTGATATCCTAAATAGAGTTCATAGGCATTCATTTTCTCTGCATTTTGTATTTAAGATGTGGAGTCCAAATATTGCTAAATAATTAGTATAATAGAAAGTCTCTGAATCTGTGCCTAGTGACTCACTAGACAACGAAATGACCCATTTTCACTGAAACCCACTGACTGATGCCTACGCTTGAATAAATGCTCACACTTAGTGGGATATTGCTTGCTGCCTATGCACTCTGCCTTTTTAAATTGTGGTGTATGCTAATTAAGAGTCATTCACATTTGTTTCCAAACATGTTTATGCTAGTTGTTATTTTTATTTACTATTAAATTTAATATTTAATTATTCATGTAATTGAATCAAATGTCATAAAAGCTGATGAAATGTGAGAGCAAAAAGAAGTATTTCTAGGCTGGGCACAGTGGCTCACGCCTGTAATCCCAGCACTTTGGGAGCCCAAGGTGGGTGGATCACCTAAGATCAGGAGTTTGAGACCAGCCTGCCCAACATGGTGAAACCCCATCTCTACTAAAAATTAGCTGGGCATGGCAGCACACACCTGCAGTTCCAGCTATCTGGGAGGCTGAGGCAAGAGAATCACTTGAACCCAGGAGGTGGGGGTTGAAGTAAGCTGAGATCGTGCAACTGCACTCTAACCTAGGTGACAGAGTGATACTCTGTCTCAAAAAAGAAAAAAAAAAAAGTTTTCAAGAAAAGTTAATGTTTTGGAAAGTTTTGGCTAAAATTGTGGTAAAATTAGGTGTGGAAAAATAATTGCACATTATTGGAGCGAGAATCATAAACATCTAGATGATTTTCATGAGCAAGTCACTTAAAAAGTACCTTTAGGTCCCTGCTATGCTTTCCAGAAGTTGATACTGTAATTTATAAATGATGCGTTGAAGGTAATTTGTATAAGAAAGATTATAAGAAACTCTGAGGAGCACTCACTTGCCCAGAAAAGACCTTATTTATGGTTTTAAAATGGTAACTACTTGGACATTTGTGTGTTTTACATTAAAAATTATGCTTTGTGTGCTTTGTGTGATCCTCTCCTTAACTGTTCCTTTAACAAACTCACTAATGACAGTCCAGCTGTGTCAGATTAAGAGGATTTCTACTGTAGTTCAACTTTGAGAGTTCATTTCACTCTTCTTTCATGGTTCTGGGACAATGTAATTGAAAAATCCTGATATAAAGGCAAGGTGTTAAAATCAATTACTATTTGCAATTTCCTTGTATGAAACATGAATTTCCTAATATTATACTACCCGAAGAAAATTGAGAAATAAGTAAAAATATACAGCTGATAGATGGGATAGCAGAAGTTACTCAGATTTTCTCATTTCAAATATCTTTCATAACAGCCTCATTATTTTTACTGATTAACAATAATTTAAGTTAGAATTATGACTGCAAGCCCAACCAAAAAATTCTAAAGCATATTTTAATATATTGGGGATCTATAAAAGTTTCCATATGAAAAGTGTTTATCAGAAGATGTTTCAAATTCTCCATTTTAGGATGTACAAAAATGGTTAAAACTCTGTGCAAGCTTTCAAGAAACAACAGTGGACAACATCAAATTGACACAAAGGAGATAGATGGATGATGAGTTTGCTTCTCACTAAGAAGATAAGAGAGACTTCACCTAGAAAGTGTGGTTTAAACTGCAGCTTAAAATAAGCAGTTTCTGGTATACAGCTAGAGGGAAAGGTCGTTTCAGAGGAAGGAAACTAGACTAACAAAGGGCGATAGGAGGAGCGCAGAAAGTATTACAGAGGGAAGAAACTGGGGGTCAGGAGAAGAAGGGAGCTACCCGAAAGCCAAAGTCTTGGAACTTTTAAGTAAGGTGGTTATTTTAGGTACTGATGGTCCTTGAGTCTAGAAATGATAATTTATGGAACATCTGTTAAGATAGGTATAAAGTTACAGGAGAACCTGTAAAATAATGACTGGTTCTGCTTATTGCGAAGCTTCTTCATAGATGAGATGACACTTCATTTCCATTTGAAGTATACACATGTTGGGGCTACTTAGAGGGCTTTGTTTGAAGTGAGAAGAGACTAGAAGCAGAGATAGCAATACTGAAAGGGTGTAATGCAAAATCAGTCATGAACTTAATGAAACCATTTTATTTCATTTTTCTGGCAGTTCTTGTTGATTTTTAAAAGTAAATTCCAAATTAATAAAATTTAATAAGAAATATTTATTTCCTTTTATTTCATTAGTTGCATTCCTTTATTTTCAGAAATTGCATCATTAAATTGGTATCTTGAAAGAACTTACCTAAAGTAAAAAAATTAATAAACTTTTAGATCAAAAACTGTGTCATTCCTAAATAAAATGAAAGGCAAAATTAAAATTAACTTTTTTGTACATAAAAGAAAATGTTTGCTCAAATTGTTTGTTGTTAAAAGGAAACTAAAATTGGATTTTAAATAATTTTGAAGGATTCCAAATTGTTGTCATGTTTCAGTTTTATGTAACTTTATGTGAAATGTCTTCTTTAGGTATTAGGGAGTTTTCTTCATAAATCATTAAAGAAAATGTTCTTCTTAAAGTGGACATTCATTTTTGTACATGATTAATAGGAAGGAGTACCGTTTTATTTTTTTTTTTCAATGCTCTCCTGGCTTTCAGTTGAGAAGTTAACTTACTTTGTAAATATGCAAAATAGTGACAAAATAGTTTAATCATACAGAAGTGTTTTGTAAAATGCATATAGCCCAAGAAAATATGAATACTGTTTATATGTAGAATTATCTAAAATATGTTAGGAAAGTCAATATTTGTAAGAATTTGCAGAATTCAAACATCCATATTTTGGGAATTATAATTTTTGTGCATTGAGAAACACAATTTTTAAAATGACATTTTTAAATTAATAAATGTAAAAACATCAATTAAAAATAATTTTTATCCTACTATCCAGAAAGTACTTTGTAGGATATAACTTTTATATGTACAAAAAGACTATGTAAACTACCTTTTACAAACCATAGTCTCATAAAATTATATTGATACATCATTTTTCTTCAGTTCTTTAGCATATCTCTTTAGCATCTTTTAATATTCAAAATTATTTTTCCAGAACACGATCTTAATGACTTACACAAAGGTTATCCTATTTGATGTGTCAGATTTTATTTGACCACAGATGACTGGCACTTAAACTTTTTAAAGAGTCTCTAATGTAACCATGGGGACGAACTACCTGAGACCTAAATGTCTCTACCCATCTCTTAAAAGTATAGTACAGGGCTAGGGTTAAGGTAAGTAAGCCTTATGCATCTTAAAGCTTTTGATTCATAGTATGAATTAGCTTTCCAATTTGTATGCTGCTTTCTCTAAACTTCCCCATCCTGAGTAGTATCTTTGTTTTCTTTTTTGTTATTTTTAAATTATTTGGAGCTAACTTATGAGGATGCAGATGCATAAGAATGACACAGTGGACTTTGGGACTCGGGGGAAAGGATGGGAAGTGGATGAGGGATATAAGACTACAAACTGGGTGCAGTGTATTCTGCTCAGGTGATAGGTACACCAAAATTTCACAAATCACTACTAAAGAACTTACTCAAGTAACCAAATACCATCTGTTCTCCAATAACCTATGGAAACAAAAAAAATTTAAAAAATATTTTTTAAGGTTTAACATTGTTTACGATTATTAGTGATTTGTATATTTTTGTAAATTTTATATTAATGTATTTTTCTGTTAATTTATACAGGTGCCTTTTGCCATTTAGGTTGCAAATATTTTTCTCTTCTTTACTTGCTTTGATATTTTGTTTATGGGATTTTGAAATGCAGATACTTATACTTCAATGAGCTGAATCTAAGAATCTTTCTTTCTTTCTCTCTCTCTCTTCCTCCCTCCCTTCCTTCCTTCCTTCCTTCCTTCCTTCCTTCCTTCCTTCCTTCCTTCCTTCCTTCCTTCCTTCCTTCCTTCCTTCCTTCCTTCCTTCCTTCCT